>NC_133335.1:211375635-211675635 GCF_042186555.1 Aquarana catesbeiana
TGTACTGCAACTGGTGACAGTTTTGAAAAAAAAAAAAAAAAAACGTGAATTTTTTTTTTTTTTTTTTTAAGGCAGGTCATACATGGGTCGAATTTCGAAAGAATTTTCTTTCGAAAATCTTATCTAAGAATTTTCGTTCGTATTTCGCACCATTAGTGGGCTGCAGCAACAGCCGATTTTTGCGCGGCCATCGAATTTGAGTAATCGGACGTGTTGAAATTTTTTGAAAAACTAACGATTTTCTAATCAATGATGGGAGAATCGTGCGAGAAATGGAATCGAAAAAGAAATGCACATGTGCAAGAAAAGAAATTTCCCGAAAGAAAAGAAGATTCCCAGCCCACGAAAATTCTTTTCTTTAGCAAAACGAGGTGAAATTGAAGGCTTGGTTGATCGAATTTAGAAATCAATGGTGGCATCATTGGATCACAAAACGCACAAATTTTCGGATTTTCAAAAGAAAATTCTTTTGAAATTCAACCATGTATGGCACGGCCTAATTCTTCATTTTCCAAACAATTCTGAGAACAAAAAACTCGCCATGCCTCTCTTACTAAATACCTTGGACGAAATAAATTGGATCTACAGTAAAACCTTGGATTATTAAAACATAATTTGTTCCGGAAACATGCTTGTAATCTAAAGCACTTGTATATCAAAGCGAATTTCCCCATAAGAAATAATGGAAACTCAGATGATTTATTCCACAACCATTTATTCATAAGTTCTTCAATTTATGGTCCATATAGAAAGATTAGAGCAATGTGATTTGGTTGTGTAACCATAAAATGTCCATCCACAAATGGAAGACTCCACAAGGGGTTAGAAGCAAAATCCAGCAGGAGCTACAGATTATAAAAGAGAAGAGAGGCGCCTCTAAGTGTAGCAATATGGTTACATTTATTGAAGGTACAACATTTAGCAACTCACATGGTTGAGGATTAAAAGGCACATCTGAGTATGCAGGCATCTGGGGTAAAGCTGTCCACGTAGACCATCCTCCGCACCGCCGGCTCTCACTGCTGTCAATCGTGACCAGAAAGACTACCCTGCAGTAGAGCGATCTAAAAGCGAGGCTTGAACCGCTCGTGGAGCGCAGCGTGGAAGGGATGACGTTGATGGTGGTGTGGAGGATGGTCAATGTGGACAGCTTTACCCCGGATGCCCGTGTTCCTGTTTTAATCAACAACCATGTGAGTTGCTAAATGTTGTACCTTCATTAAATGTAACCATGTTGCTACACTTAGAGGCGCCTCTCTTCTCTTTTATACTCAGTTGTGATGTGACGCTACTTGTATATCAAGACATCGCAATATATATATATATATATATATAAATAAAGTCAAAATTTATTTTACATTTTTGCTGGTCCTGCAAAATGCTCTCAAACCAAGGTTTTACTGTACTTTCCAAAAAGGGGTCATTTATCTGTACTGTCCTGGCATTTCCATGCCTCAGAATTGATCAATTTATATATATATAAATAATGTAACAGAATACATTTATGAAGAAAGATTATTTATTTGCAAAATTTTAAAATGGAAACTGAGAAGAACACATTTTTTTCCAATTTTTTGGTCTTTTTTTCGTTTATTTAGCAAAAAAAAAAAAAAAAAAAAAACAGTGGTGGTTAAAAAAAAAAAAAAAAAGAAGAAGAAAAAAAAGAAAAAAAGAAAGCCCTGTGTGCGTGAAAAAAAAAAAAAAAAAAAAAAGAAAATGGTAAAAATGTCATATGGGTACAGTGGTGCATTCAAAGGGTGACAGCACTGAAAGCTGAAAACTGGCCTGGGCAGGAAGGGGGTGAAAGTGCCCTGTATTGAAGTGGTTTAAAGGGAAAATTGGCTTCTGTTCTTAGAAATTAAAAGTCCTCAGCTACAAATACTGTTGCTGCTGACTTTAACAAACAGGTACTTACCAGCCTACGGAGTCCAGCACTGTCTTCGCCAGCTCCACCTTCTATCCTCACCTAGGATCCCCAAAAAGTGAGGGAGGGACGGTACGCTCTAGACACCCCCCAGTAGAGTTCTAGTTCTTTCCACCCACTTCCATTTTTGGTGGCCAATTTTTTGGCCTGTGTAAACATGCAGATCAGAGATCTAGCTTGCTACACGTTTGTGTTGTGCCAGTGACTCAAAAGTAGTACCGAAATCAGATATAGCTGGGGTTGCCACCCGTCCGGGATTCACCCGTGCAGTCCAAGTTTTGACTCATGTGTCCGGGCTTCTGACCACCTGAAACCCGGACTCATTATTCAGATGAACTGGACTGTGGCTCCACAAGTGACCGGGCACCACAATCGCTAAAATGCATAGGTGTGCAGATGGGCTGGGTGTGCCTGGGTACACCCTAATCACCAGGTTTGCCAACTAACCATAGAGCTGGCTGCAGTTGTCTAAGCTAAGTGTCTAGAGTCAGCAAAGTCTGTCCAGAGTCAGCAAAGCCCCCAACCCTACCCCCCCCCCCCCACGAACGGGAGAGGAGAGGGCTCGATCTGCTCCTCCTCTTCCTGCCCCTACCCCTGTGTCTGCCCACCAATACTCAAATCCCTGGCATGCTGTGCCTCAGAAAAGGGATGTGCGGGTGGGAAATTTGAATCCCAGCAAGCTGGCAGATACATTGTGGATGAAAGGTGCCGATGCCTGATCATCCTCATCCTCGGGTGAGTGAAGTCTCCCCCCTTCCTCCCTTCTCTTTCTGAGTGAGGGAGGACACTAAGGCAGGAGACTCAGATAGAAGGGACTCTGATGTAAGGGGGGATTTGGGAACCATGATTTACAGGGGGATGCTGGGAACTCTGATGTAAGTGGGGGCTTTGGTGAGCAGGAACCCCTTGCATCAGAGTTCCTCTTTACATCACAGTCCACAGCGTTCCCCCTTTAGCTAAAGTGTTTGGGTTTGGCTTGAAGAAAATGTGGCAACCTTAGATACAGCCTAGCAACAAGGTTTTACAGAAGGAGCACACAAAGCCTTCATATGGAACCTGCATGGTCTACAAGCTTTACTAATGCAATGCAGAAGGTGATGCCAAACACATGGGAAGGGCACAGACATTTTGTCATTACATTGCATTTTATTGTCTGACTTCAAGGATTACAGAGACAGCTAAGACTTTCATGTGAAGTGTTACATTTAAGAAAGCCAAAAAAAGTGTCTGAATCACACATTATAGAGATGTTGTGATAGTCATATCTTTCACATCTACAGTGAGCAAACCCTGCTCTACAAGAACACCAAGTGAGTCAGTCTTCATTATACAGCTTACCAATGGATAAGAACCTTAATGAACTGTACAGCAAGCACATGCAAAGCACATAAGCAGTGCACAGGCTGTCAGCTGACCACACTATTCCTTCAGATCAGGAGGCTCCAGATTTCTAAACAAAGAGCCAGTTTCAGACTTTAGGGGGTCAGATTGAAGAGGGTGGGAGTAGAAAATGTCGCGTATTCAGTAGGAGTGAATAAATTACAGCAGCTGTGGTCTGTAGGAGGAATAGTTCCCCCTTGGTATCAGTGGAAAGAATAGTGCCTCATCACTGGTATCAATGGGAGGACTATGGCCCCAGCTTTGGTATCAGTGGGAGGAATAATTCCCTGTTGTTGGTATCAGTGGGAGGAATAGTGCCCCATCATTGGTATCAGTGGAAAGAACAGTGTCTTATTATTGGTATCACTGGGAGGAATAGTTCCCCATAATTGATATCAGTGGGAGGAATAGTACCCCATCATTGGTATAAGTTGGAGGAATAGTTCCCCGTTGTTGGTATCAGTGTAAGGCATAGTGCCCCATTGTTGGTATCAGTGGGAGGAATAGTGCCCGATCAATGGTATTAGTGGGAGGAATAGTGACCCATCTTTGGTATCAGTGGGAAGAACAGTGTCTTATTGTTAGTATCACTGGGAGGAATAGTTCCCTGTCATTAATATCAGTGGGACGAATAGTACCCCATCATTGGTATCAGTGGAAGGAATAGTTCCCCGTTGTAGTTATCAATGGGAGGCATAGTGCCCCATCATTGGTAACAGTGGAAGGAAGGGATAGTGCCTCACTGGTATCAGTTGGAAGAAGACTGACTTATTGTTGGTATCACTGGGAGCAATAGTTACCCGTCATTGATATCAGTAGGAGGAATAGTACCCCCATCACTGGAATCAGTGGGAGGAATAGTTCCCCGTTGTTGGTATCAGTGGGAGAATAGTTCCCCATCATTGGTATCAGTGAGAGGAATAGTGCCTTACCATTGGTATCAATATTTCATGGTGCTGCAAAATACTGTGGTAAACCCATTGGTACCCAGTGCAGTGGATTCAGCAATGTGGCTTAGTCCCGTCAGTAAATGCACTCATGTAAACATAAAGCATAGTGTGAACCGTCTCTTGTGCTTTGCACAGCCTTGGTGGAGGAGGTCCACATAAAGACCGAGCCTCTTTTTCAGACTTTTTTCAGTGTTTACAAGTTAAAAACAAGTTTTTTTGCTAGAAAATTACGTAGAACCCCCAAACATTATACATTTTTTTTTTCCTAACACCCTAGAGAATAAAATGATGGTCATTGCAATACTTTTTGTCACACATATTTGCGCAAAAAAAAAAAAAAAAAAAAGAGAGAACAGTAAAGTGAAAGATAATGTTACGCCGAGTAAATTGATAACCAACAGTCACACTTCAAAATTGCGGCCCGCTCATGGAATGGCGTCAAACTTTTACCCTTAAAAATCTCCATAGGCAACGTTTAAAAAGGTTTTGAGTTACAGAGGAGTCTAGGGCTAGAATTATTGCTCTCGCTCTAACGATCGTGGCGATACCTCACATGTGTGGTTTGACCACTGTTTTCATATGCGGGCGCTACTCACGTATGCGTTCGCTTCTGCGCGCGATCTCATCGGGATGGGGCGCTTTAAAAAAAAAATTTTTTCTTATTTATTTTACTTGATTTTATTTATTTTTACACTGTTTTTTGTAAAAAAAAAATGGGGTCACTTTTATTCCTATTACAAGGAATGTAAACATCCCTTGTAATAGAAAAAAAGCATGACAGGACCTCTTAAATATGGGATCTGGGGGTCAAAAAGTCCTCAGATCTCATATTTGGTCTTAAATGCAATAAAAGAAAAAAAAAAAAAAAAAGGCAAAAATTTGTCATTTGAAAAAATGACCAACAAAAAAATGGCCCTTTAAGACGTATGGGCGGAAGTGACGTTTTGACGTCGCTTCCGCCCTGCTATGGTATGGAAACGGGTGGGGGCCATCTTCCCTTTACTCATCTCCATACCCAGCCACAGACAGGTCCCGATCGCCTCTGCCGCTGCCGACGGCTCCGGTAAGCGGCGGAGGGCGCGGGAGAGGGGCGGGAGGCCCCTCTCCCGCCACCGAAGATCTTGCGGCGAATCCGCCGCAGAGACCACCATTATCGTTAACAGGACCGATCACTGAAAAGATGGATACCTGGGTTATGGCAGCAGATGCTGCAGTTACCGAGATATCCATCTTTAAAGTGCCGACGTATATGTACAGGAAGCCGGTCTTTATGTGGTTTAAACAAAAAGATACATCTTTAGAATTTGATGGGTTTACAGTCCACACGGGTTTACTCTCCTGCCCCCGGCACACTACGCTATGACTGAAGAAGATTGATGTCTGACGAATTGCAGTCTTTTAATACTCAACAATTATACAATCTGGGGAATTCGATCATCCAAATATCGACATGTAGAAGCTCTACCCAGACGTGTGACACCATCCTAATGAGGGGAGAACATTCACAAAATGAATGGAACGATGCAGCTGACTTGTTTAATTATTTACTCTACTTAGCTCGACAGAAGGAGCCTTTTAGCAATAACACCAAGGATTTCACATGCTCTTAGCAATCGCTAATGTTCTCTCTCTGTGGTGTGACCACATTTTAGAGCTGTTTCGCAATGCTGAAGCCAAAAGGAAAAGCAGTAAACAACAAAAAAATAAAAAATAAAAAAAATCTTTCACTAAACACTTGGAGCATTGAATGGTTGATTGCTTTTTCTTTCCCAGTCAAAGTGACCCTGGTATGGAATAGGACCTTCTTTTTAAAAGGGATAAAAGACGAGAGTAGTGCAGAAATATTGACTGGTTCTATAGCAACTGATCTTTTGGGATTACACTGTGGCCCGTCATGTGACCAAAGGCTTAGAAATTTAGTCCTGTGATCCTTGATCCTATAAAGCAGTGGTTGTCAACTTGTGAGCTAAAGGGGACCTTAAATGAGGCCCCTGACATCACCCAATGGCCGAACATAATATTCAATATACACTATATTGCCAAAAGTATTAAGACACCTGCCTTTACACCCACATGAAATTTAATGGCATCCCAGTCTTAGTCCATAGGGTTCAATATTGCATTGGCCCACCCTTTGCAGCTATACCAGCTTCAACTCTTCTGGGAAGGCTGTCCACAAGGTTTAGGAGTGTGTCTATGGGAATGTTTGACTATTCTTCCAAAAGCACATTTGTGAGGTTGGACGGGAAGGCCTGGCTCGCAGTCTTGGCTCTAATTCATACTAAAGGTGCTCTATCAGGTTGAGGCCAGTCAAGTTCCTCCACCCCAAACTCGCTCATCCATGTCTTTATGGACCTTGCTTTGTACACTGGCCCAAATCATTTGGTGGAGAGGGGGGATTATGGTGTGGGGTTGTTTTTCAGGGGTTGGGTTTGGCCCCTTAGCTCCGGTGAAGGGAACTCTTAAGGTGCCAGCACACCAAGACATTTTGGACAATTTCATGCTCCCAGCTTTGTGGGATCAGCTTGGGGATGGCCCCCTCCTGTTACAAATGACTGCGCACCAGTGCACAAAGCAAAGTCCATAAAGACATGGATGAGCGAGTTTGGGGTGAAGGAACTTGACTCCTGACCTCAACCGGATAGAACACCTTTGGGATGAATTAGAGCAGAGACTATGAGTCAGGCCTTCTTGTGCAACATCAGTACCTGACGTCACAAATACACTTCTGGAAGAATGGTCAAACATTCCCATAGACACACTCCTAAACCTTGTGGACAGCCTTCCCAGAAGAGTTGAAGCTGTTATAGCTGCAAAGGGTGGGCCAACTCAATATTGAACCCTACGGACTAAGACTGGGATTCCAGTAAGGTTCATGTGCGTGTAAAGGCAGGCGTCCCAATACTTTTCGTAATATAATGTATGCTGATCTAGGTGGTGTATGGCCCAACCTCCACATGCATGCCTCTTAATGCTTTTTGAATGTTAGATATTTGCAGTGTTTGTTTGATTTTATTAGTTGGTTACTGTTTCGGTTGTAGCTTAGCTTTACACAAAAGTGCCTTGCATTTGCTAAAGAACACATTCACCTTTAACACACAAGTACTTGGGAAAGTCTCTAGTTAAAAATGTCTGTCTCACAAGGTTTTTTTTTTTTTTACTTCTGGTATGGCGCAGAGCCAAGAGTCTCCTCGCAGCTGAGTGCAAGTAAAACTTCATGAGAAACTTACGAGAAAGCACAAAGCAAACACATTATACTACCGTTTGCAAGCCTGCAATGTAAAAAAAGGTGCAATCAGTTGCAGTATCTGCGGGTATTACTGTTATATTGGCACTATAGAACACATAGGATTTGGTTTCATACATTACCCATTTTTTTTCTGCTTTCTTCAACCAGATGATACATGTCTATGATGTTATAATGGGTATACAGATGTTTTGCTAGGAAACTATTTGAAAAGCTTCCCCTGTGTGCCTCTCTGATTTAGTTGTACTTTGTTGTAGGGGTCTAAATTCTGCGCTCAGCCCTGCCCATCTGCCTGGACCTTTCAAATAAGGTTAAAGTTATAGTAAAGGCACTTTAAAAAAAAAAAAAATTAAACATGTTATACTTACCTGCTCTGTGCAGTGGTTTTGCACAGAGCAGCCCCGATCCTCCTCTTCTCAGGTCCCCCACCATCACCCCTGGCCCCTCCCTTCTGCACCCAGAGCAAACAGCTCGCTGTGGGTGTTCCTGAGCCGCTGGCTTTGCGTATCCATTCAGTCAGAGCTGCGGCCCCCGCCCCCCAATCTCTTCTCATTGGCTCACAGGCTGTGATTGTTGTCTCAGCCAATGAGGAAGGGAGAGTCTCTTGTGCACACTGCTGGATTATTAGGGGGGCTGGGGGTCTGCTGCACACGGAAGGTTTTTTACATTCATGCATAAAATGTATAAAAGTAAAAATCCTTGAGACTTTAGAACCACTTTAACCTTTTCACGCCGGTGCCTCCCGGCCCTTTAAGAGGTTTATGACTCCAGGAGGCAGGGTGGGGCTTAGGAGCACGTGACCGCTGTGATTGGCAGTCATGTGATCCGAAAACTCTTTCAGTTAGGCGCCGGTTACTGTGTTGGGCAGCAATTTCCGCATATATGCGGCCCCTCTGCACCAAGCGCCAAGAGGCCGCATCTTTTGGGGTTAAAGCTAACCATTATAAACTTGCTACTGTGGCTATTGTATTCTGATAGCTTGAGCAGCCGGTTGTCAAAAGACCCAAAGAGAAACTGCATCTGATTGGATGCAGGTGGTGTTCAGCGGACAATTTTATGTCTGACTCCTTTGATATTTCAATCAAAGAATGTCGTTTGGTAAGGGTGCCAACAAGCCACCCATGCAGTGAATTTTAGCTGGTTTATTAGGAATTGGAACAATCCATTCAGTTTAAAATAGAAATGAACAAAAAAAAAACATCAAAAATTCCTTTCCTTTTTCCCCCCTTTTTTTATTATAGGTGATCACATTCCCTCTGTTCTCAGCTGCATTAGAGCTGGGAGAGGAGAAACAGCAGCACACTGGGCTTCCCAGTGAAAAGCTGTGCGGGGGTGTGTGTCTCAGGACAGGTCTGATTATTGGAGGACAGCAGGCATTCCTACAGAACTGACCACGGGTGTGTTTTCCTGCTTGGTATGGTCAGTTTTTAATCAGAACGCAGGAGGACTGGCAGGAACACCAGGGAGTTCACACAAAGGAAGCAATAGCAATACAAAGAGAACAGGAGACTTTCTTATACAAGTACACAGTACAGCAGGCACATATCAGGAATATGAAATGTTGGGTTTACATACACTTTAAACCGTAAAATTTTATATATTGCAGCTTTCCAATTATTAGATGTGATGGCTGCATTCGCTTTCTTTTAAAGGCTTTTTTCCCTCTGTGTTCACCTGGTAATCTGGTCAGTAAAATAGCTCCTGAGTTAGAGTGCCCCCACTCTGGATGAAGGAGCACAGGAGACACAGCAGAGAGCAGCACTGTCTGTCTGGGGGAAGGGTAGTGTTAAAAGTTTTAGCAGATTTAAATATACTATTTGAAGGCAAACTCCAGCTAACACTTTATAATTAGTTACAGCAAACAGCTTTTTCCTTTTAGGATAAAGGGTTTACATGAATAAATAAAAGCTGATCATTTTAATCACCTCTGCCAGTGTTAGTGTTACTAAACCTACAACAGTAAAATCAGTCTGTATATGCAGTAAAGCATGCTTGTTATACTCAGTGTGGAACTGAAGGGGTTAATCCTGCACATTGATCCTTCTCTGCTCCTCCCATCTTCCACTGTCCCCAATCCAACTCCTGACAGTACAGATCTTTGGGGGGCACTCTGCACATGCTCAGTTTGGTGTGCATTTCTACAGAGGTTTGTTTTTTTTTTCCGGCAGGTTGCATGTGATCGGCACAGGGCCAATCAGCACTGCCCAGACAGAGAGTCAGGAGTTAAGCAGCCCCTCTTAGGACAGTCAGAGGAGAATGAAAACTCCTCCCACAAGCTGCTGCTGATGAGAAAAGGTATTTAGCAGTTTATATTTACTAAAATAATAGCATTTCCATGTTCTGTGTACTGTGGGAGACCAGATATAGTGAATGCAGGCTCCTGGGTTTAGTAACACTTTAATCACCCCTGCCAGTGTTAAATGGTTTGTTTCTGATATATTCTGCTGGAGAGCTTGAGATAAAAAAACAAAACAGAATTGCTGGCTAGATCACTAAATGAAATTAGAGAAAAAAAAAGCATAAAAAAATAAATAAATAAACGAATGCAGCCGCGTATCTAAAAATTCGTAATTTGCAATATATTCCTTATTTGGTTTTGTATTTAATACCGCTTTAAAGTTAAGTTGACCATACACTTTTTGTTTTTGAGTTTAATCTTGCTTTATGGCCACTAAAGTGCTCTCAATAGCCAAGAGAGTTGCAGTTAGGCAGGCTTTTTTTTTTTTTTTTTTTTTTAAAAAAAAGGGGAAACTAAATCAGAAAGGCACACCAGTTTTTTATGGGGTTAATAAAATATAGTAAAAAATATGAAAAAACAAAAAAGTAGAAACATTATGGCATTTCTGAAAAAATTTCAAATCAGCAACACAAAAATAATACACTTGTCAATTGTGACAGTATCACTATTTCTGAATGAAAGTTATGTTACCCCCCCCCCACAAGCACTATGTAAGCTACAGGAATGTACTTACTGCATGTGTGTAGCAGTTGGCAGCATGTTCGTAGCAAGTTGGTTTGTAGCGGCTGTTGGCCGGGGCTCTGTGGTTCATAAACCTGTGAAGAGGAAATTCACACATATTGAGGTTGCCAGTTTCAGGAAGGTGTTGCGTTTTACATGTTGATTCATCAACAACCTCCCTTCTCACAGAACAAAAATATACAACACCACAGTTAAAGGCACATTCCTGAAAAAATAAAAAAATAAAAAAAATAAAAAAAATAGATAGCTGGTGTCAAGCAGTTAAAAGGGTTACCATCATTTTTTTTTTTTTTTTACTTCTCCGTGCATCCGGTCATTATTCCCACAAGTTATCCCCATACAGTAAGGCCCCTTTCACACTGGGGCGGTGGGGGCGTCGGCGGTACAACAGCGCTATTTTTAGCGCTGCTGTACCGTCGTTCTTGCAGCAGTATTCGGCCGCTAGCGGTGTGGTTTTAACCCCCGCTGGCGGCCGAAAAAGGGTTAAAATCCCTCGTACAGCGCGGCTATAGCCGCGGTATAGCCGCGCTGTCCCATTGATTTCAATGGGCAGGAGCGGTGAAGGAGCGGTGAATACACCGCTCCTTCACCGCTCCAAAAAAGCGGTTTGCAGGACTTTTTTCACCGTCCTGCCTGCGCACCGCTTCAGTGTGAAAGCCCTCGGGCTTTCACACTGAACAAACAGCGGAGGCTGTTTAGGGGCGGTTTGCAGGCGGTATTTTTAGCGCAATACCGCCTGCAAACCGCCCCAGTGTGAAAGGGGTCTAAGGCTGCATTATACTATAAGCCGAAGCTCCTAATCCTTGAGGATATAGCTCTTTCTCAAAGGCAGTGATTCTCAATTACCAGGCCGTGGCCCACTGCCAGCCCGCAGCTTTCGCTCTCCCATGCCTCCAGTCACCTGCAGATGTCTTAACATCTTATACTGCCTCCCAGCTTCCATAGTGCCCACAGTCTCCCATAGTGCTCCACAGGGCCGGTACATGGGGTGGGCAGGAGGGGCAGTTGCCCTGGGCGCAGTGGTTTATTGCAGGGATGTGGGCGCCAGCCCTAACCCTATGGTAAGGGGGGGGGGGAGTTTGGCATCTTTGCCCTGGGCGATGGATGGCCTTGCCCTGGCACTGGTGGTCCACAGTGCCCCCAGGCCCCCTGAGAGCCCTCAGCCTTCACTTTAAAGGAACACAAGGGGGTGCCAGCTAAGTGCAACATCAATGGGTTTATTACGATTAAAAAGCCAAACGTAAACTCACAGAAATATAAAATCAAATAGCTTATCTGCAGCCATGCCACATTGGATGGAAGCCGTCCACCAAAAGAGCCGCGTGTGACAGCAAACAGTGTGTAGTCAGTGAGGAAACCAAGTCCAATGTTCCAGGAGGTGAGGGGAGCAACTGTGGGACACAAGGCAGGATGTGATGTCACACCTGGAGTGGGCTGGTTGCTATTGTGACGCGTTTCAGAACGCCTATTGATTCCTTTCACAAACCATTCAGTCTTCACATTGCCGCCCAGCCTCCCACACAGCCAGCTGAAGAGCCTCCAGTCCTCCATAGTGCCCCCAATTTCCAACACGGTTTCCCAAACCCCTCCAGAAACCTGGCCACCAGGTCCGCTAATCCACTCAACAGCCCCCATACCGCAACCCCACAGTGACACCCAGCCCCATCAAGAGGCTTTCAGTATTTCAATGCATGTTTTGCATTTTCATAGTTTTCTAGTAGGAGCATAAACTTTATTCTTTACTGTTGGGGCATGGAACGTTTTGGAAGAATTTACTGGGCCTTGGTCTCAAAAAGGTTGAGAACTACTACTCTGCCAGACCTTTTCTGGGCTTTATAAGTACCTAAGTCACACAAAATCTGTGCATGTAAAGCTAGGCCACGGACCTGAGATGAGCTAATTGATAACCACCTAAAGCCTTTGGTACCTACAGACAGTTTCAAACAATTGTTCTACAAGATGTATAAATGTTTGAAAGGGTCTGAAAGTCTTGCCTAATATCTACTGCTCCCCTGCAGATCTTTTGATTGTCTGAGTTGCATAAAGGACCAAGCAACGAATGATGCACATATAGCTCAAACATTAAAGGAGTTTTTTTTAATCTAGTTTCCAGGTCAGCAATACTTTAGTTGCTCCTGATATGACCCCATACATATCTATGAGGGCTCACTGTGCAGGTGTGGTCAGCTAAAAAGAGGTCATCTACAGGAGGTGAAGTACACAATGCAGCGGGATGCAGCTCTCCTACAGAGGTAATAAAGTTGAGTTTCCATTATACATAAGTTGTGTGTCAACGTATGTCAACCATACATTGCCTTGAAAAAGTATACATACCCTTTGAAATTTTCCATATTTTGTCATGTTACAACCAAAAATCTAAATGTATTTTATTGGGATTTTATGTGATAGACCAACACAAAGTGGTACATAATTGTGAACGGGAAGGAAAATGATAAATGGTTTTCAAAATGTTTTACAAATAAATATGTGAAAAGTATGGCATGCATTTGTATCCCCCCCCCCCCCCCAATACTTTTTAGAACCACCTTTCCATGAAAACAGAAACAGTTGGTGGAGGTTGGTTTCACCCTTCGGGCTAGTTTACACTTGCTTCAAAACATGGCTTTGGACACACTTTGTTAAAGCTCTCTCTTTTGCTTGGTGCTTCAGTGGGCTTCGATGAGGCTTTGGTGGAGCTTCGATGGGCCTTTGGTGAGGCTTCCTGGGGCTTTGGTGGAGCTTCAAGCGAGCTTTGCCATAGACTTCCATGGAGGCTCTGAAGCACAACTAAAGCGACATGGGGTATAATTTTTGAAGCAAAGCTGAAGCAAAGCAAAAGCAAGGTGTAAATAGGACTGTAAGCTAACCATTTTATTTAGTGACAGGAGCTTTGACTGGCGTTCAGAGAGCTTTAACATAGCATGTCCGAAGCCTTGTTTTAAGGCAAATGTTAACGAGCCCTTAGGGCTCATTTAAACTTGCTTCGGCTTCAACAAACATTACATTTTCTTCAAAACAAGCCTTCGGACACGCTTTGTTAAAGCTCTCTGAACGCTAGTCAAAGCTTCTGTCACTAAATAGAATGGTTAGCTCACAGTCCTGTTTACACCTTGGCTTTGCTTGAAATATTATGCCTCATGTAGCTTTAGTGGTGCTTTAAAGCATCTTCAAAGCTTCCATAGAAGTCTATGGGAAAGCTCGCTTGAAGCCCCACCAAATGCTAGGTGTAAACAGAAGAGGAGGGAGGAAAGGGAGAAAAGAAAAAAGAAAGGGAAGAAAGGATAGAGGAGGAAGGGAGGGGGAAGAGGAGGAGGAGTTGAATACTCCCAGGATCTTGCTAAGTGAGGCCTAGTTGTTACTGCTCACCTCCACCATCACAGAATTGAGCTTTTTCTCAGATTCAAACCCCCTCACATACCATTTCTCTCCCTTGATGCAGTAGTTCTAAGCTCAGTGTTTGAGAAATAACTTCTGTTGTGGAGGAGGTGAGCAGTAATGACTAGGCCTCACTTACCAACATCCTGAGAGTATTCCAGTCAGGCTTCATGAGGTGCGTAATTGGCCTAGACCTAAAGCAAGGACAAAATTCAACTTTAGTTAGAGATGCAAAGTTTGTTTTTAGCTACAGATGCTCCTTATAGGCAGTTTTTTTTGGTAGAGGTGAACTAACACTTTAACCTGTTGATTCTGCCAGTAAGACACTTTCCTGTCCAATGCTCACTCCCTGCACTGTATTTATGGCAGAGCATTGCCCCCCTAGGTTGTTCTCTTGGTTTGGAATACAAACACCACCCTTAATCTCCATTACACAGGGGGAACATGTTGTGTAGTTCACAGAAAATTGCCAAATGCATGCTTGCCATAACCCTTGTACATCCTCATGTATAAATATGAAGGAAAGCCATGTCTTCTTACCCACAGCAACCAATCAACATCTCCCTCACCAGAACCATGAAAGAGAACACACAATTGATTGCTGTGGGCAACACCAACTCTTCTTCCCCCAGACACTTTCTACGTGAGCCATGGCGTGTCTCAGGATTTTTTTTTCGACATATAAAAGCCTCCTGTTACCATAGCAACATTGCATCCCTCGCTAAGAAGGGCAGGTAAGAGAAAAATCTCGACTGTCCGATTACTGAAGCACTGACGGAACATTGTTCTAAATATAGAAGGTAAAATTCATTAACCCGAGTTCCCTTTTCAATCAGGCTCATGCAAAGCCCAAGCAAACAACAGAGCCGGCCAGAGTATTTACCAGTGATCTCAGCCCACCTCGCTGGGAACAGCAGTCTGGCGTTCGCAGCTAATGAAAGCCAGAAATGGTTACTGTAAATACATCGATGTTCCTCAACAAAGCTGTTTCTCCTTATATGCCCAATTCTGGGGCTTGAAATAGTTTCTCTACAGCAAGTGACAAACAAGCAGTCATTTCTGATCTGTCAAAGCCAATAATTACAGAATATATATATATATATATATATATATATATATATATATATATATATATATATATACACACATACATACACACACACACACACACACACACACACACATACATACACATATACACACACATATACATACTAGCACAAAAGCTACTGTAAGCTTCCATCTGCAGCCCGGCATTAGTGAATAGCATATAGAACAAAGCCATCATATCAAAAGCCACAAAGAACAGAGCCCATAAAAAAGAGAGCCGCCATCACGTCAATGGCCCACGTAGAATACTGTAGAACTCATAATATCAATTGCTACATACAACAGAGCCCGTTATATCAAAGGACACATATAACAGAGCTGGCCATATCAAAGGCCACAAAAAAAAAAAAAAAGTTATATTAATGGTTACATAGAACAGAGGCCATTATATCAAAGATCACATAGAAGAGAGCCTGTCATATGGACAAATCACATAGAACAGAGACAGTCATATCAATGAGGCCACATAGAACAGAGCCCATCATATCAATAGCCAGATAGAACAGAACCCATCATATCAAAGGCCACATAGAACAGAGTTTATCATATCAATGGCCACATAGAACAGAGCCCATCATATCAAGGGCCACATAGAACAGAGATAGTCATATCAATGGCCACATAGAACACGGACCATTATATCAATGGCCATATAGAACAGGGACTGCAATATCAAAGGCCACATAGAACATGGACCATCATATCAAAGGGCACATAGACCAGGGAATGTTATATCAATGACCACATAGAACAGAGCCTGTCATATCAAAGGCCATATAGAACTGAATCCAACATATCTATGGCCACAGAATATAGCTTGTCTCATCAAAGGCCACATAGAACAGAGTTTATCATATCAATGGCAACACAGAACAGAGCCCATCATATCAAAGACCACATAGAACAGAGTTCATCATATCAAAGACCACATAGAACAGAGATCATCATATCAAAGGGCACATAGAACAGGGAGAGTCAAATCAAAGGCCACATAGAACTTAGCCCATCACATCAATGACCACATAAAACGGAGTCTGTCACAGCAAAGGCCACATAGAAACTGAGTCCATCACATCAATGACCACATAAAACGGAGTCTGTCACAGCAAAGGCCACATAGAAACTGAGTCCATCATATCAATGGCCACATACAATGGGCTTCATATCAATAACCACATAAAACAGAGCCTGTCATATGGAAGGCCACATAGAACAGGGACTATTTCATCAATGGCCACATAGAACTGAGCCGTCTCATCAATGACCACGTAAATCAAAGCCCATAATAAATCGACAGCCATATATACAGTAGAACAGAGCTTGTCACATCAACAGCCTCATAGAGCAGAGCTCAAAGAACAAAGCTCATCATGTCAAAGGTCACATAGAACAGAGTCCATCATATTAAAGGCCTCAAAAAATAGAGCCCATAATATTAAAGGCCACACAGAACAGAGCCCACCATATCAAAGGCAAAGTTCAGGTTAGGGAAGCACACCCTCTTGACTTATGCGTTGTCAATGCCCTATTCCTTGGGCTGTTCTTTCCTTTGAGGAACAAATATAGAGAAGGCAAACATTTAGGCCAGAGTGGTACATGTGAAAGGGAAGTGAGGAAGAAAGTAATGATTCGGTACGAGTTCTCAAAAGCCAGAGTTTATGAATTGTCTTGCAACATGCAGATATATAGATTTCATAGGTGATCTTTGGATACAATTGCTGTGTCTTTTCAATGCACCTATGAACCTATTTAAAGGGAATCTGCAGTCTTTTAAAGTTTTGTGTTTAAATATACAGTATCTCACAAAAGTGAGTACACCCCTCACATTTCTGTAAATATTTTGTTATATATTTTCATGTGACAACACTGAAGAAATGACACTTTGCTACAATGTAAAGTAGTGAGTGTACAGCTTGTATAACAGTGTAAATTTGCTGTCCCCTCAAAATAACTCAACACACAGCCATCAATGTCTAAACCGCTGGCAACAAAAATAAGTATACCCCTAAGTGAAAATGTCCAAATTGGGCCCAATTAGCCATTTTCCCTCCCCGATGTTATGTGACCTGTTAGTGTTACAAGGTCTCAGGTGTAAATGAGGAACAGGTGTGTTAAATTTGGTGTTATTGCTCTCACTCTCTCATACTGGTCACTGGAAGTTCAACATGGCATCTCATGGCAAAGAACTCTCTGAGGATCTGAAAAAAAGAATTGTTGCTCTACATAAAGATTGCCTAGGCTATAAGAAGATTGCCAAGCCCCTCAAACTGAGCATCAGCGCGGTGGCGGTGGCAGGTTAACAGGACAGGTTCCACTCAGAACAGGCCTCGCCATGGTCAACCAAAGAAGTTGAGTGCACATGCTCAGCGTCATATCCAGAGGTTGTCTTTGGGAAATAGACGCATGAGAGCTGCCAGCATTGCTGCAGAGGTTGAAGGGGTGGGGGGGGGTGGGGGTCAGCCTGTCAGTGCTCAGACCATACGCCGCACACTGTATCAAATTGGTCTGCAAGGCTGTCGTCCCAAAAGGAAGCCTCTTCTAAAGATGATGCACAAGAACACCCACAAAAAGTTTGCTGAAGACAAGCAGACTAAGGACATGGAAAACTGGAACCATGTCCTGTGGTCTGATGAGACCAAGATAAACTTATTTGGTTCAGATGGTGTCAAGCGTGTGGCAGCGAATAGGTGAGGAGTACAAAGACAAGTGTGTCTTGCCTACAGTCAAGCATGGTGGTGGGAGTGTCATGGTCTGGGGCTGCATGAGTGCTGCCAGCACTGGGGAGCTACAGTTCATTGAGGGAACCATGAATGCCAACATGTACTGTGACATACTGAAGCAGAGCATGATCCCCTTCCTTCAGAGACTGGGCCACAGGGCAGTATTCCAAAATAACGACCACTGCCTTGCTAAAGAAGCTGAGGGTAAAGGTGATGGCCTGGCCAAGCAAGTCTCCAGACCTGAACCCTATTGAGCATGTGAAGCTCTGGTGAACTCCATGCCCAAGAGGGTTAAGACAGTGCTGGAAAATAATGGTGGTCACACAAAATATTGACACTTTTTTTTACCCAATTTGGACATTTTCACTTAGGGGTGTACTCACTTTTGTTGCCAGCGGTTTAGACATTAATGGCTGTGTGTTGAGTTATTTTGAGGGGACAGCAAATTTACACTGTTATACAAGCGTAATTTCTTCAGTGTTGTCACATGAAAAGATATAATAAAATATTTACAAAAATGTGAGGGGTGTACTCACTTTTGTGATGTAATGTACATATGAATGTGATCAACATAATGTAATAATCATAAAAATGTGCTTAAAAATATAAAAAATTCAGTGTATCTAAAGCTATTATTTTTCTTTAGTATGACTAGAGTAGGAAAGGGGTAGAATCTGTCAGATTGTTATTGCTGTTTGCAACCCCGCTGGGGAGATAGTCCTGGTGACCAGGAAAAAAAGGGGAAAAAAATCGAAAATCTTGAGTTTCCACCAAAACAATAACCAGAGAAAAATGAACATTTTTGGGGGTAAACTGTGAAGAGGAGGAAAGTGGAAGACAGCAGAGAGTAGGACAGCATGTGCAGGTAAGGAGTGTGCAGGATGTAATGGTGGACCCTATGTGCAGAAAATGAGTATGGAGGATCTAATGGCCAGGAGGGCAGTATGTTCAAAGGAGAAGTGTGGAAGGTATACACACAAAATATCAAAAGCTGACAGGGGTCCTCAACTCCCTACCATCGATCCCACCAGGGGAGACCTACTGCAGGAGAAGACAAGGACTCTAGGGTAAGAGTTAGGTCTCTGAACAAACAAAAATTCCCAGCTCACTTACCAGCCAGCCTGCAACAAACCGAATTAACTTGTCTAACAGCTCATGTTAAAAAACAGGGAGTTTAGTTTGCACACATTTGCAAATATCTTATTTATCGGCGTATAACACGCACTTTTTCCCCCTTAAAATCAGGGGAAAATCGCGGGTGCGTGTTATACGCCGATCCCCGCCCATCACTCCTGCTTTTTGTGAGTGGAGCGAGCCAGACGCCGATATGCATAGATAGCCGAGTGTACTCGGCTAGGTTCGGCTAGCTCCGCTCACAGTCACGCCCAGTTCCGCCCTATGATGGACATAACACAAGGACTGGGCGTGACTGTGAGCGGAGCTAGCCGAACCTAACCGAGTACACTCGGCTATGTATGTCGGCTCTTCTCGGCTCCGCTCAGTCACTCATATGGCGCCGCTGCCGAGATACACAGAGTCGGTCTCGGCTCTTCTCGGCTCCGCTCGTAGTCCCGCCCAGTGATGGACATAACACAGGTCCAATGGCAGGACTGGGCGGGACTACGAGCGGAGCCGAGAAGAACCGAGAAGAGCCGAGACCGGCTCTGTATCTCGACAGCAGCGCCATATTTAAACCTGAAAATTATCTGACAAGGCTCCAAATGACAATAATAAGGATGCAAATGACACGAATAAGGCTGCAAATGATCTGCCAAGGCTGCAAATGACACTGACAAGGATACAAATGATCTGCCAAGGATGCAAATGACACTGATAAGGACATAAATGACACTGATAAGGCTGCAAATGATCTGACAAAGCTGGAGATGGACACTGATAAGGCTACATTGATGGGCATTTAAATATACGTTTTTTCCCTTAAAATTCCCTCCTAAACTTGGGGTGCGTGTTATACGCCGATAAATACGGTACATACGTAAACTGTAGAGGCCACGGCACGGCGCCCCAGTGTAGTGAAGTCCCAACTCTATAATTTGAGAGTCTCCAAAGCTGGAGCCCATATATAATAATTAGGGCTGTTACTGATTACAAATTTTGTGTTCGATTAATCGATTTTTATTAATTGATTAAAGGGGTTGTAAAGGTAATTTTTTTTTTTTTTTTAAATAACAAACATATCATACTTACCTTCACTGTGCAGCTCGTTCTGCACAGAGTGGCCCCGAACCTGGTCTTCTGGGGTCCCTCGGCGGCTGTTTCAGCTCCTCCCCGCAAGCATTTACCACCTTAATGCGAGCTCCCTCGCATGGTGGTGAGTGCTTGCGGGCGCGCTCCCGTGATACAGCCGGCGGCTATAGCCGCTCGCTGTATCACTCGGCCCCGCCCCCCGGCGCGCCGCGTCATCGGATGTTATTGACAGCAGCGCGAGCCAATGGCTGCGCTGCTTTCAATCCATCCATTGCAGCCAATCAGCGACCAGGCTGAGCTGCAATGAGGACGAGCAGCGAAGATTCGAGGCGTCAGGTAAGTAAAACGGGGGGGCTGGGGGCGGCGGTACTGTCAAAAGTTTTTTCACCTTAATGCATAGAATGCATTAAGGTGAAAAAAATTTTATCTTTACAACCCCTTTAATCGACTAATTTCGATAATAACGCACATACAGATCCTGGATAAATCTATGTAAAAAATGGGTTTTCTCCAGTATGGCATAGAATGAGAATAGGATGTATTTGCTCATATTGTCCATCTGAAGGAGAACTTATTTTAAATTTCAATCATTTTCCTGCAGTATTTGTAATTCATTGAACCTGATGAATAATGCAGTTTTTATGACTGAGTACTCCTCCACTGGTACACCGCTGTTTTAGCTCCCCAGTTCTCAGCAGTCCAGGTAGACCGAACCCCCTGGGTGGTGTGTCAACAGGAAGCGAGGTCGGTGGAGCGCAACACGCACAGCGCCTGCGCCTCATCACCTAACACTTCCTAATGGCCTAGATAGCAAATGACGCCAAACACGGAAGGACAAACCTCCGTGATGACGCATCGGCCGGAAATGATGTCGGTGGAACGCAACGCCGCATGTCCGTGACGTCACTGGATCTCCGACGGAACTCCCTGAAGAACCGGAAGCCGGCGGAGAGGTGAGTACCGATCAAAAGAATTTTGATCGATCAAAAAATTATTCGATTAATGGAGGAATTAATAGTTAATTTCCACAGCCCTAATAATAATGGATAAATTAAGGGCAGGTATGACTGGAGGGAACCCACCCCTCCTTAAAAAGGCACAGGGATGCACTGGACACCCAGTAATAGCACAATGGCAGCAAAGGTATCCAGTGCGCTCCTTCACCAAATCCCTTGCTCTACTTCTCTCCCTGGGAGATCGATGACAGAAATCAAGGAGCTGGGAACCGACATCAGCACTAAACATGTGTCAGCCGCGGATATCTGTGTGTGCTGGGAGTTGACCTAAAGAAAAGGAAGGATATATTAGTGTGGGGTCAATAAGGTGCAGGGATCTGAGCCAACAGGTTATTGAAGTGGCAGGCATTGAAGTTGTGTATTTATGAGAGGGGGGCTGTGGGCACCGTAGATATGATGTCAGGGAATCTCAAGGTGAGCTAAGGGTTGTTAAGCAGTTGGGAGGTGTGTAAAGAGGTTGCAGGGAGAATGGCACTAAATGAACAGTAATGAAATGTTGCCCCAGGGATTTTATTTGCCTTCAGAGATTCAATCTGGCTGGAAGGGTTGCAGAGCTGTAGGGAGAGATGGTATCCTTCAGGGATATGATTTGGCTCAGAGGGATGGCATCCTTGGGGACTTGCCATGCTGAAGGATGTGGAGCTGCTTCCCGCAAAGCTATTGTGTTCTTCTGCCTGGAGGAGGGAAGCGCGGGAAGTCAACCCTGCTGGGGGAACACACAGTGATTATTGTTAGCAGCTATACTTGGGTACGATCAGCATGCCCACACATGGTTCGAATCTCAGCTGTTCCCTGATGAACCAACCAAGATTCGAACCGTCTATGGCCGGCTTTTCTTAGCTTTTATAGTATGGAAGGAATGACGGATAGACACACACAAACAGTTTGGGGAAGGTCTTTTTCTGTTCCAGTATGGCTGTACCCCTGAGCACAAAGCCAAATATACAGGTGCAGTGACATTGTTTGACCAGTTTGGTGTGGAGGAACTAACAGCCCTGACCTCAACCCACCTGAACACCTTTAGGAGGAATTGGAATGCAGATTATAAATCGGGTCTTCTTGTCCAACATCAGTACTTGATCTCACAAAGGCTTCTGTATCTGAAGGTCTACAAATTCCCACAAACACACTCCAAAGTCTCATGGAAAGTCTTCCGAGAAGAGTGGAGGCTGTGATAGACGCACAGGGGGTCCAACTTTAGAATAATGCCCATGGTTTTGGAAGCTTGTGTAGATGTGATGATCAGGTACCTACAAACTTTTGTTCATAACTTTTGTTCATATAATGTACACACACATACATGCAAGTTTACATGTCCAGCTATGGGTTTCCGTGAACTAATTTTATAGTATACTGTCGCGCAAACAACACATACTCCGTTTCCTTCCAAACAGTTACAATCATTAGTGCAGCACTGACGTAACATCGTTTCATACAGAGTTAAGGATTTCCAGCTGAACAAGTTTTAACACAGGAGTAAAAACTATTACGATAATAAAGCGCTATTTCTTGGAAAACTTTTCCACTAGTTGAAGACAAACGCTGCTAAAGGAAATCTATTAGGAGACAGTCATGGAGGCCACCATTCACGTTTACTCATTACCACCTTAAATAAACGGAACCTTGTTTTGATTATGAAGGGCGATGCAACAGATTTGCTTAACTACATGTACTA
This sequence comes from Aquarana catesbeiana, assembly GCF_042186555.1. NCBI lineage: Eukaryota > Metazoa > Chordata > Amphibia > Anura > Ranidae > Aquarana > Aquarana catesbeiana. The sequence goes on from NC_133335.1 coordinate 211,398,221, forward strand.
CTTACCCTCACCTTTAGCTTACTGCCCTCACAGAGCAAACAAGAAAGTCCTGTGTAAGCTCTAAATTGCATGGGAACTTTTAGAATTGCTAAGGATATTCTCCACTGCCCCCCAAGTGACAGCACTCAGGCCTGGCTAATGCCCACTCAGGCACCGCATTGTGGGAGCAAAGGGAGAGGGTCAAGGTGTTTCGCTTTGATCTGGCAGATGAATGAAACAGCAAGAGAGGAAATGGATTGTGAGTTTAAGCAAAGGATGGGGGACGGGGTTAAAGCAGTACTAAACCCAAAACCACAAAATGTAAGTATTTTTCCCCCTCTATTTTCACCTGGTGAAGTGACCCACTCTGGATGAATAAGCAAAAGGGCATGTTTGGACTGTAGCATTGTCAGTTTGGGGGGAGAGGAATGTTATAAGTACTAGCAGATTTAAATATCCTGGGTATCCATGGGTATTCCAGTATGACAATGACCCAAAACACACGGCCAAGGCAACAAAGGAGTGGCCAAGAAGAAGCACGTTAAGTTCCTGGATTGGCCTAGCCAATCTTCAGATCTTAATCCCAAAAAAAGATATGTGAAGGGAGCTGAAGGTTCAAGTTACCAAACGTCAGCCTCAAAACAAAACCATATTAACTTGGAGAGTCTCTGCAAAATCCCTTCTGAGATGTGTGCAAACCTGGTGGCCAACTACAAGAAAGTTCTACCCTTTGTGATTGTCAACAAGGGTTTTGCCACCAAGTACTAAGTCATGTTTGGCGAAGGGGTCAAATCCTTATTCCACTCATGCAAATCAATTTATAACTTTTTTGAAATGCGTTTTTTTAAGGTTTTGTTGTTATTCTCTCACTGTTAAAAAAAACCTACCATTAAAAGATATAGACTGCTCATTTCTTTGTCAGCGGGCAAACGTACAAAATCAGCAAGGGATCAAATACTTTTTCCCTCACTGTATGTTAAATGTCCACATCCTATAACCCTAGTATGGAATAATAAAAAAAAATACATTCAAAAAAAGTCACAACTTTTTCTACAAGGGTAAAAAAAAAAAAAAAAAAAAAAAAAAAAAATTCAACCAGCTTGAAATATTGAGATCTGAAATCTGCAAACAAGCACAAAAACGCACATAAAAATTGCTTGGCATGGTCTACATGAAATAACCTTTTCACGGTCATCTACGAATTCCTAAATACCTAAATTTGTGGAGCCAGCTCTAACTTTGTATTTCGAAGCCAAGTGTCTTGCCTGTCCCTTGCTTAAAGGTGAAAAGGAAGAACAGAAGAAGCCATTGTTTACTAGAAACACCGTCAGCATCCAAATAATGTCGATGCAAATTGTGTCCTAAGCCCTCGGTCAATGTGCTTTCCAGGAGAAATTCAAATTAGGATTGTCGTAACTGGAATTACAATATGCATGGCGGCTGTTAAAGCAGACCATGCACTGAATGGCGATGCCCAAGTCTTACACAAGGCATAAAAGGGGAGGAAAAAAACGTTGACAATATACTTACCATAGCCCCAGATTCCACACCGGAGAGGGTGACCTCATGGTCCTTCTGGTGAGGTCTGGATTGTGGGGTATCCCATATTTCGGGACTGGAAATGTCTTCTCATTGTTCCCAGGATCTTCATAGGAGTATGATGTCACCTCCACCAAGGCTCAACCCTGGCAGAACCGGGAAGGGGGGGGGGGGGGGGGGTTACAGTAAGAATATTTTCTACCTTTTTTCCCCACTTTTATGCAGTGGTTATACATGGGAGAGGGAAGTCTCATGTAATGAAAAAGTAGAAAAAAAGCACAAGTTGAGATGGAACATTTTTGTTAAAGTAGAACTATAGGCAAATTATTTATTTTTTTGGATAGAGTAAGGGAGGGTTATAACCCCTGTCAGTTTATTTTTTGCCATCTGTGGCCCATTGGGGAGATTTCCCTTTACTTCATGTTCCATAGCCAAAACAGGAAGTGAGGAGAAATCCCTGCAAGTTAAGGGAATCCCTTGGTCATCAAAACTGGTTTCCCCATTGAAAGATTTCCCCACCAAAATTTGGAATTTTCATTTACTTTGTCTTTCAATGATAATGACAAACAGGACAAATATAGAGGGTGAATCTCCCTAAAGGGGACACAGACAATAAAAACTGGTGTTTTAATCCATCTCCACTCTATCCAAAACTAAAAAAAAACAAACAAACCACCATAATGCCACCACCAGCCTGAACCGTTGATACAAGGCAGGATGGATCCATGCTTTCATGTTTACTCCAGATTCTGACCTGACCATCAATGTTGCAGCTGAATTCGAGACTCATCAGACCAGGCAACGTTTTTCCAATCTTCTGTTGTCCAATTTTGGTGATCCTGTGCGAATTGTAGCCTCAGTTTCCTGTTCTTAGCTGACAGGAGTGACACTCGGTGTGGTCTTCTGCTGCTGTAGCCAATCTGCTTCAGGGTTCAATGTGTTGTGCATTCAGAGATGGTATTCTGCATACCTTGGTTGTAATGAGTGGTTATTTGAGTTACTGTTGCCTTTCTATTATCTTGAACCAGTCTGCCTATTCTTCTCTGACATCAACAAGGCATTTTCCTCCACACAACTACCGCTCACTGGATATTTTCTCGTTTTCAGGCCATTCTCTGTAAACCCGAGAGATGGTTGTGCGTGAAAATCCCAGAGCAGCAGTTTTTGTTTTTGTTAGTGCCCGCCTGGCACCAACAACCATGCCACGTTCAAAATCACTTAAAGTGACAATAAAGGTTCATTTTTTTTTTAACCACTTCAATAGCAGGCACTTAGACACCTTCCCGCCCAGACCAATTTTCAGCTTTCAGCACTGTCGCAATTTGAATGACGATTGCGCGGTCATGCTACACTGTACCCAAACAAATTTTTTATCATTTTGTTCCCATAAATAGAGCTTTCTTTTGGTGGTATTTGATCACCTCTGCGGTTTTTATTTTTTGCGCAACAAATAAAGAAAGACCGAAAATTTAAAAAAAAAACAAGTTTTTCTTTGTTTCTGTTAAAACTTTTTGTAAATAAGTACGTTTTCTTCTTCAATGACGGGCACTGATATGGCTGCACTGACGGGCACTGATACGGCGGCACTGATGGGCACCCATGAGGTGCCACCAATGAGGTGGCACTGATGATGGGCACTGATAGGCGGCACTGATAAGTGGCACTGGTATGCGGCACAGATGGGCACTTATAGGCGGCACTGATGGGCACTCATAGGTGGCATTGATGGGCACTCATAGGTGGCATTGATAGTTGGCACAGATGGGCACTGAGAGATGGGCACTGACAGGTGGCATGAATGGACACTGATGGGTGGCACTGATGGCACTGCTTGTTTGCAGTGATGCCCCTAAGGGTGGCATTGCTGGGCATCACTGCAACATAATGGTGCTAATCAGTGCCCATTTGTGGGCACTGATTGGCACAGATTTGGCACACTGGGCACATGTGGATGGCCATGGGGTACATACCTGGCCATCCACATGTTGCCCCTTCCCTGGTTGTCCTAGTGGCGATCCCTGGTGGTCCAGTGTGGTGATCTGCGGGGGGGCTGCGCTGATAAACAATCAGCGCAGACCCCCCCTTCCAGGAGAGCCGCCGATCGGCTCTCCTCTACTCACGTCTGTCAGACGCGAGTGCAGAAGAGCCGATCAACGGCTCTTCCTATTGACAGCGTGATCAGCCGTGATTGGACACCTCCTCCGCCGGAGGCTCTTTACCAAGATCGGTGTAGCGGTGTGTCAGACTGACACACCGCTCCACCGATTGCCGCGATGCGCGCCCCCGGGGGCGCGCTGTGGCATGTTATCCTGCTGGACGTCATATGACGTCCAGTCAGGATAACAGAACCACTTCCCGGACGTCAATCCGCTATAGGGCGGGCGGGAAGTGGTTAAATAACAAACATATCATACTTACCTCCACTGTGCAGCTTGTTTTGCACAGAGTGGCCCCGAACCTGCTCTTCTGGGGTCCCTCGGCGGCTCTCTCGGCTCCTCCCCGTATCAGATAACCTTGGGGGGGGGTTACCTTGCGGGCGCGCTCCCAAGTCAAGCATTCGGCGTCCATAGATGCCGAATGCAGGACTCGGCCCCACCCCCCAGCGGCTGCGTCATTGGATTTGATTGATATAACAGCGGGAGCCAATGGCTGCGCTGCTATCAATCTATCCAATCAACAGCCGAGAACCCCCTAGCAGAGAGATGGTGCGTCCCCGCGGGACAAGTTCGAGAGTTCAGGTAAGTAAAACAAGGGGGCTGGGGGGGCGGTCACTGACAGGTGTTTTTTCACCTTAATGCATCCTATGCACGAACCTTTACAACCCCTTTAAATCCCCTTTTTTCCCTATTCTGATGCTCGGTTTGAACTTCATCAAGTTGTCTTCACCATGTTTAGATGTCTAAATGCATTGAGTTTCTGGTATGTGATTGGCTGATTAGCACTTTGTGTTACCAAGCAATTGAACAGGTGTACCTAATAAAGTGGTCGGTGAGTGTATATCTACAACTCATGATACATTGGTGTGATGGTCAGTGGGATGAATTCTTCTTACACTTGTGGTCATTGGGAAGAATTACCACCTTACAGATAGCCAAAAAGATCAACAGTCAGTGGGAACTTATCTGGGGGGCAAAAATTGTTCACTGCTCATGGAACCCTTGGCAACCTGTGGAGGAACCATGGTTGAGAAGCCCTGTATTAAGGTAAAAAAAACTATTTTGGTTTAGAACCACTTTAAGTTTTGGTCAGAGTACCGCTTTAATCTCATTTTGTATTTATTGTGAAACAAAGTGAAAATGCTGTGGTTACGCTATCCCACGCCGACCGGGAAAGGGTGGAGGGCCTCTGAAGCTACTGACGGCAATGCTTGTCTATGAATTACGGCTCCCCCTTGTTTTCTATCTATGGGTTATAGCGGACAGTGCAGGCACTCCTACTCTCTACTATTCTGAAATTTTAGCTGGTCAGCAGGGGGATGATTAAAACTCAGCACAATTTACAGATTGGCATTAGTCATTTTTCCATGAATGTACCTGTTCTAATGTCAGTTTTTAGCCTGATGTGCATATCAGCCTGGATGTCACACCACTTCCTCAAACTGAATCTAAATCTGAGCTCTTAATATTTCCTCCCCCACGTGCCCCCTTCCCCTGACTTCTCTGTCAAGATCAATGGCACATCTATCAGTCCGTCCCCACATGCCAGGGTGCTAGGGGTAACCTTAGACTCTGAACTGTCCTTTCAGGCCCACATCCAATCCCTGTCCAAATCGTGCCGCCTCCGCAACATTTCCAGAATACGCCCCTTTTTAATTAATGACACCACCAAGATTCTAATTCACTCCCTGATCATCTTTCGCCTCGACTACAGCAACTCCCTCCTCCATTAGATTACCTTTACATCACTATCCCCCCTTCAGTCCATAATGAATGCCGCTGCAAGACTCATCCACCTTACCAGCCATTCAGTGTCCTCCACCCCTCTCTGCCAATCCCTCCACTGGCTTCCACTCACCCAACAAATAAAATTCAAAGTACTAACAATAATTTACAAAACCGTCCATAACTCTGCCCCCAGATACATCACTAACCTAGTCCCAAAATACCAACCAAACCGCTCTCTTCTGTCCTCCCAAGACCTCCTCTCTAGCTCCCTTGTCACCTCCTCCCATGCTCACCTCCAGGATTTCTCCAGAGCTTCTCCCATCCTTTGGAACTCCCAACCCCATTCTGTCCGACTGTCCTCTAATCAATCCATCTTTAGACGATCCCTGAAAACCCTTCTCTTTAAAGAAGCCTATCCTGCTTCTAACTAACACACTGTTTTACTTCCTCCATCAGCTCATCCCCCACAGCTATTACCTTTTGTATCAACTGACCCTTCCTTCCTTTGTAGATTGGAAGCTCTAATGAGCAGGGCCCTCTGACTCCTCTTGTACCAAATTGTAATGTAATTGTAATGTCTGCCTTTATTTTGTTAAGCGCTGCGCAAACTGGCGGCGCTATATAAATCCTGTATAATGATAATAATAATATATTAAAAGGGAAGGAAATGTGTGGTATGCAAATGCTGCTCTCACAGGCCATGTGCGCACCTGGTTGTACAAAGTCAGATTGCTCTGTTGTCACTATTATTCAAGGTTTAAAACACACTTTCCTCCCAACAGCTAAATAGGGACTTCAAATGCAGATACACTGTATTGCCAAAAGTGTTGGGACGCTTGCCTTTACACGCACATGAAGAATGGTCAAACATTCCCATAGACACACTCCTAAACCTTGTGGACAGCCTTCCCAGAAGAGTTGAAGCTGTTATAGCTGCAAAGGGTGGGCCAACTCAATATTGAACCCTACAGACTAATGCCCCGTACACACGGTCGGACATTGATCGGACATTCCAACAACAAAGTCCATGGATTTTTTCCGACAGATGTTGGCTCAAACTTGTCTTGCATACACATGGTCACACAAAGTTATCAGAAAATCTGATCATTCTGAACGCGGTGACGTAAAACACGTACGTCGGGACTATAAACGGGGCAGTAGCCAATAGCTTCCGTCTCTTAATTTATTCTGAGCATGCGTGGCACTTTGTCCGTCGGATTTGTGTACACACGATCGGAATTTCCGACAACGGATTTTGTTGTCGGAAAATTTTATATCCTGCTCTCAAACTTTGTGTGTCGGAAATTCCGATGGAAAATGTGTGATGGAGCCTACACACGGTCGGAATTTCCCACAACAAGGTCCTATCACACATTTTCCGTCGGAAAATCCGACCGTGTGTACGGAGCATAAGACTGGGATGCCATTAAATTTCATGTGCGTGTAAAGCAGGGGGTCTCCAAACTATGTCCCTCCAGTTGTTCAGGAACTACAATTCCCAACATGCCTAGTCATGTCTGTGAATGTCAGAGTTTTACAATGCCTCATTGAACGTGTGGATCCACAACAGCTGGAGGGCCTTAGTTTGGAGATACCTGGTGTAAAGGCAGGCGTCCCAACACTTTTGGTAATATAGTGTGTGTATAAATCTATATAGATATATATATAAATCTACTGTATATATACAAATAAAGTAAGAGAGTATAAATAAGTAATAAATAAGAGAGAGTGCATAGTCTGGCACTAGCATTTGATACTTACCTCTCATTTAATGGTCCAACGTCCCTCACCGGAGCCGACACCTTCTACCCGGTTCCTACCGGGTACTGGGCTGCGGCCGTCTTCATTGCGTTTTTTTTTTTTTTTTAAATTGTTGCTTTTTTTTGTTTGTAGCGCAAAAAATAAAAAACGCAGAGGTGATCAAATACCAAAAGAAAGCTCTATTTGTTGGGGAAAAAAAGACGTCAATTTTGTTTGGATGTGAAGTCGCAAGACCGCGCAATTGTCAGTTAAAGTGACGCAGTGGCAAATCGCAGAAAGTGCTCTGGTCAGGAAGGGGGTCAAATCTTCCGGGGCTGAAGTGATTAAAATATGCCAAATGATTGTTTAATGACTGCATTACGTCATCGACTGCTGTTTCTTTGCAATCAGCCCAGATTTTAGCTTTACATAAATCTCCAAGTCTTGCCGTTCCATTGATGAACTTACACATCAAATAGGTGAGGGAGGGAGATTTCTTGTAATTGCATTCACGGGGCTCAAATCTCCAACTGCAGTCTTGTTCTCGCCGTAGAAGATAAAGCATAAGTAATAATAATTATTCTGCGCTAAGTAAGTTTAAGCGGTAATGGACGAGTGGGCGTAATCCCCCCCGCCCGGAAACAATGGCGAATCTTTTGGTTTAATCCTATTTACCTGTAAATACAGCTTTAGCCTAGTTTATTTTTCACCAAGCCAGGGAATTTGCTATATAATTATGAAGTGCGCGGCTCGGTAAGCCTCTGTGTGTGGGTTTACCTCTGTGATATAACAAAGCTTTAAGGGATTTTTAGAAAGTCCTCGCCTTGCAGGCGATGGCTCTGGAAGCTGATGTTCCTCCAAGATGGCGATGGGGCTTCTGTTATGGGTGGACTCTGCTGGCCTGGATTAACCGTCGACTTTTAAAAAAAGGAGCCCTGAGATCGGATTAGGGAGGGTTACGATTGCTGACCTCCTTGTGAAAATGCTAATTGCTTGGCTCTCTGGCTTTAACACCTTTTGGAGGAAGTGACCGAGAACAAGCATACAAATTGCAGAAGTCGTGCATAAGCTGCTCTAAGACCTGGACATATATTTCAGCATTGGTGGTGCCTTTCATCATTTTTAAAATGACCTTTTTTTTTTTTCTTGAAAATGGTAAAAGTTTGTCAGTTTAACCATTTGAGCTTTGAAGATTTCACCCCCTTCATGACCAGGTCATTTTTAGCTATTCGGCACTGTGCTACTTTAACTGGTAAATGCGCAGTCATGCAACACTGTACCCAAAATATATTCTGCTACATGTTTTCGATAAAAAAATCCCAATCAATCAGTGTATATCGTTTGGTCTGGGTGAAATTTATAGAACCTACAAACTGTGGTGTGTATATATATATATACATACATACATACACATATACATACACACACCGTATTTATCGGCGTATAACACGCACATTCATTTTAAGAGGGAAGTTTCAGGAAAAAAAAAAAAAATTTTAAATATGGAACTTTGAAGCAAAATAAGGGTCAGTGCCCATCTGCAGCCTCATTATTGCCACCAATGCAGCCTCATCAGTCCACATCAATGCAGCCTCCCCAGTCCACATCAATGCAGCCGCCTCCCCAGTCCACATCAATGCAGCCGCCTCAACAGTCCACATCAATGCAGCCTGATCGATGCCCATCTGCAGCCTAGAGGGGACTGGGAGCGGGGCGGGATGAGCTCCGACAGATTACATACAGTGAGAATCTCCTATGATAGACAGAACAGTGGTCCAATGGCGGCCCAGGAGACGGGACTTCCTATTACAGAGGCCACCAAGTAAACAGGAGATTCTCGCTGTATGTAATCTGACAGCGCTCGTCCCGCCCCCTTCCCTGTCCCCTCCGAGGCAGCTAAAATTGAAGTATTGGCGTATAACACGCACATGCTATTTGCACCCGATTTTCATGGTGAAAAAGTGAGTGTTATACGCCAATAAATACAGTATATATATATCTATATAGATAGATATATATAAAAAATTTGTGTTTTTTTTTTTTTTTTTTTTAAACGAATGGTGGCAATCAGCAACTTATAATGGGACTACGATAGTGCGGCAGGAAATCTGATACTAAGGCCCCTTTCACACCAGGGCGGGGTCGGCGGTAAAGCGAGTTTTACCCCCCCACTAGCGGCCGAGAAAGGGTTAAAAAACACGGCAAAGCGCCTCTGTGGAGGCGCTTTGCCGGCGGTATAGCCGCGCTGTCCCACTGATTTCAATGGGCAGGAGCGGTGAAGGAGCGGTGTATACTCCGCTCCAAAGATGCTGCTAGCAGGACTAGCACTTCACACTAGCGCACCGCTCCAGTGTGAAAGCCCTCTGGGCTTTCACACAGGAGACACAGCAGCGGCTGTTTCAGGTCGGTTTGCCGGCGCTATTATTAGCGCAATAGCGCCTGCAAACCACCCCAGTGTGAAAGGGCCCTAACTGACGCTAGGAGGGAACTGACTAACTGCCACTGGCATCACTTGGCTGTACTTTTCCTGTGGATCACAGGAGTGCAGTCCGTTCTGCACTCCTGTGACCCGTTTTCAGCAGACAGCAGGCTGAAGTGACGTCACAACCGGGATACACCCACATGCCTGGACCAGCACCCGGCTCAGCCTCTCAGTGAACCGCTGAGAGCCTGAGCCAGCCGCTCCCGCCCCATTGACAGCCCAGCGCTGTAGTGAGCGGAAGGGGGGGGGGCACAGCGAGGCTGCATTCATGGGCACCGTAAAGCTGCATTTGATGGGCACAGTGAGGCTGTACTGATGGGTACTCATAGCAGAGGGTGCCCCTGGTTCACCGTTTCAGGTCCGATTTCAGCCTGAATTTTTGGCTGAATTCGGACCTAAAACAGACCAAATGACGCACAGGGCCGCAGCGGACATGTGTGTACCGGCTCCATAGAGAGCCAGTTCCAAATCTCCTGCTATTGCGAATTGGATGCGACGAGCCCGCATCCAATTCACATGGTTTGAACCCAGTCTAAGACTCGGCAGGGGACAGATGCAGCATCGCACTGTTGCTGCATCCACCTAGGCAAGTATGATTCTTAAAAAAAAAATTAATAATGTTTCCCATATTTTTTTAATACAGTGATCACACTATACACATAGCTGTACTAATGACACTAGCTGGGAAGGGGTTAACATCTAGGGTGATCAAGGGGTTAAATGTGTGCCTAACTATGGAACTATACCCCTGCGCGGCTGAACAATTGTCACTTTGTTATATTTATAACAATAAAAATGATTGTACCAGGAATGTGTGACTATGTGTAAAGTGTGCTGCTTTTAATATCAGATCTCTCAGTTTCTCATCCCTGCTTTGCAGGGATAAGAAACTGACGGATCGCTCCCTCTGTACACATCTCTCCGTAGTTTACCATCACAGGGCTCCGGGATGTGATCGCACACAGCTGATCAGCAGGTATGGGCCGCGAATCATTGGCCGAACTTGCTGACAGGCTCCCGCTGTGTCCAATCACGCGCCCTAAACCTGGAAGTAGGCAGCAAATACTGACGGCTGGGTGGTCACCAAGTGGTTAAACATTTTGACATGTGTTCTATTTTCTACTGTGAATTAAATATGGATTTATGAGTTTTGCAAATCACTGCATTCTCTTTTTATGTAGAGTTTACACAGCGTCCCAACTTTTTTGGAACTGGGGTTGTAGATTATGGCGGTAAGCAGTTCTCAAGTGCTTTTAGCGCGCTGTGATCCTGCACCATAGCGCACATGTGACGGTGCGAAGGGTCGTAATCTGTTAGTTACTATATCGCGTTCCCCCCTCTCTCACATGTCTGAAATAAGATAGGCACGGCGCGTGCAAATGCATTTCATTGGATGAAAATTGAACAGCAATTCAGAAGTCCTCTTGCAAAAAAAATGATGAAGAAACCAGCACAATCCCATGACAGGTCTGAGTGATCCAAGTGTGCTAAAGGTTATATAAGGTTGCTTCAAATCCCATAGACATCAGCTAATAGCACTTCAGAGACATGAAACTGCTTATCTGATCCACAGACGGAGCGCGGTGTACTATTGAGAGCGTGGCTTCTGCTCTCTGGACAACATCACACATTCCACGCACCCGGCCAATGAATAGATCAATGCAAACAACATTCACACTGCAAAGAGGGATGACGTGGTGCAAAGTGCTGCAACCACAGCAACTCGATTTAACCATTATTCACTTTAAAGCAGCATTTCTCAACTCATTTTTTGGTCTCAGAACCCTAAAGTACGCAAAATCTCAAGACACCCCTGACGTAATTGTTAGTTAGCATCAACGAGAAACCTGAACCTGGGATAATGCATACAAAGCCTCGATGAAACAACCCCCTCAAATCAGAGTTCCCCTCATCACAACAGAGCCCCCCAATATGATATCAGAGCCCCCCAATATCATATCAGAGCCCCCCAATATCATATCAGAACCCCCCCAATATCATATCAGAGGCCCCCTTTACACGCACATGAACTTTATTGACATCACAGTCTTAGTCTGCAGGGTTCAATATTGCTTCCTTTCTTGCGTGAATAAGACTGACCGTGAGTGAGCTCTGAATACAGCCAACGTGGGACACATAATGGCATTCAAAGGGCCCCAGGACAACGTCAGGTGTGACGAAACACGTAAGGAAGAGCGACGTGCTGACGTCACAGCGTTCACGCAGGTCCCAGAGTGACGAGCTGCTATCGAGAGCCCGGCTGGCTCGTTTATACTGACTATTGTTTTAACTCTAAGTGCAATACTTTCTTATTTAAATAAAGTAACCTAAGATTTTACACTATGGAAGCTTTTATGTTTTTTTGGGGATCAATGGGGCAACACATGCCCCTGAAAGATTACATTCTGTGAAGACGCTGGGATCACCGTTCCATCTCTCAAAAGCCATAAGCAAGTGTGATTTCCTGTAATAGGAGATCATTTGGAGTCGGTGGAGGTCTTTATCTCTTTTAACCACGACTCTTGGGTGTATCGTGTGTTAATTTCATGTTTCAAAATCACCTTAAAACAGTGGACTATTTAAAACATGATCTAATTAATTAATCAATCACATTATATATATATATATATATATATATATATTTTAGCATTATTAAGGTTTATTGCTAGTATTCACTCACATGAGTGCATAGCGCAACTTAAGTTCAATACTGAGTTGGCCCACCTTTTGCAGCTATAACAGCTTCATCTCTTCTTATGGGAAGGCTGTCCACAAGGTTTAGGCTAGAGCAAGATATGCAATTAGTGGACCTCCAGCTGTTGCAAAACTACAAGTCCCATCATGCCTTGAAGTTCTGCAACAGCTGGAGGTCCGCTAATTGCATATCCCTAGGCTAGAGTTATGGGCTGTGGTGGCTGAGTGTTTGATTGAATCTACCCCCAGAAGGTACCATCTCTGTTGAGATATTGTACCAAAAACCACAGAAGTATCAGGGATTTTAGATGTACGTTCTAGGGTATCTTAAACATCAACTAAACAAATAGAAAAATCTAGAAGTTTTATTACAAATCAACAATATTGAAAACACATCCATTAAAAACATATTCACACATGTGACAGTTGTATAGAGCTGTCTTAGGATCCCATATGTTGGCCAACGCGTTTCACAGGCTGTCCTGCTACATGTAATAAAACTTCTAGATTTTTAGATTTGTTGAGTTGATGTTTAAGATACCCTAGAGCGTACATCTAAAGTCCCTGATACTTCTATGGTTTTTGGTACAATGGCCACAAGGATTAGGAGTGTGTCTATGGGAATGTTTGATCATTCTTCCAGAAGCTCATTTTGTGAGGTCAGGCACTGATGTGGTTGAGAAGGCCTGGCTCGCAGTCTCTGCTCTAATTCATCCCAAATGTGTTCTATCGGTTTGAGGTCAGGACTATGTGCAGGCCAGTCAAGTTCCTCCACCCCAAACTTGCTTATCCATGTCTTTATGGACCTTGCTTTATGCACTGGTCCAAATCATTTGGTGCAAGGGGGATGGTGTGGGGTTGTTTTTGTTGGGCTTGGCCCCTTAGTTCCAGTGAAGGGAACTCTTAAGGCGTCAGCATACCAAGACATTTTGGGCAATTTCATGCTCCCAACTTGGTGGAAACAGTTTGGGGATGGCCCCTTCCTGTTCCAACATGACTACACACCAGTGCACAAAGCAAGGTCCATAAAGACATGGATGAGTGAGTTTGGGGTGTAGGAACTTGACTTGACTAATTCATCCCAAAGGTGTTCTATTGGGTTGAGGTCAGGATTCTGTGCAGGCCAGTCAAGTTGCTCCACCCCAAACTCACTCATCCATGTCTTTATGGACCTTGCTTTGTGCACTGGTCCAAATCATTTGGTAGAGGGGGGATTATGGTGTGGGGTTGTTTTTCCAGGGGTTTGGCCTGCCCCTTTGGGATACTCTTAAAGGATAAGTCCACCCTAATACTAAAATCTCTACATCTACAGACGTTCATGATCTAACACTAACCCTGTAAAGAAGAAATCAGTATACATACCTTTTTAAAGCCGCTCCAGTCTGGTCCCACGCTGAGCTGTCAGCTGCAACTTCGCTGTGGAGTCAGGTACAGAGGACACATCCGACAACAGAAGCCCCATAGTAAGTCTATGGGTGACATCATTCCCCATTCATTTCACAGCCATTGTCGGCCGTGTCCTCTGAAGAGCTTCTGCCGCTGGAAACCGGACCGGATCGGCTTCAAAAAAAAGGCATGTATACTGATTTCTTCTTTATAGGGCTAGATAGGTTAGTCTTTATAGGGCTGGATGGATAGGTTAGGCTTATATCGTGGATGTCTGTAGATGTAGCGATTTTAGTGTTGGGTGGACTTATACTTTAAGGCGTCAGCATACCAAGACATTTTGGACAATTTCATGCTCTTCACTTTGTGGGATCAGTTTGGGGATGACCCCTTCCTGTTCCAACATGACTGCGCACCAGTGCACAAAGCATGGTCGAATGTATGGCTGAATCCATCGATCGACTTGGGTACAACCAGCATGTCAGATTTTGAAATGCAGTTATTGCCAGCAGCTATAGCTGCTAGCAACAATCATTTTGTTCTCACAGCAGGGAGGGTTCCCCCCCCAAACCCCGCCCCACCCCCCCCCCCGCCCCACCGCAGGGAGAGCACAATAGCTCTCACACTGACTGTGTTGATGGGGGAATAGAGCAATTTTCGTTCCTGCAGCCCCTGGGTTCGAGAATAGAAAATGGTATCATCCACGGCCTGCCTTACTCCAGCAGCATGGCGGAGGGCGGGAGGTGGAATAGGTCTGTACAGAGGTGTACTCTCTCCTCTCCTGAACAGTGGGAGCCGCTGCGCATGCTGCCTGCCCTGCATCAGTGTAATGTGTTTCTATGGTGCAGGCAGGACACGGCCCATTCCTGACTCTAGAGATCCATTAGACTCAGTGGTGCTGAGGGCCAGCCTGTACCATAGCGGTGCAGGACGCTGATCCACGTGTATCTCTGTGTCATTTATTAAGCTTAGAGGTTAAAGCAGTAGTGAACTCCACTTTTGAACTATAAGGCTTGCCTGTAGGTACAGTGAATATCTCCTAAACGTGCACTGTTTAGGAGATAGTCATACTGAATGCAGCTGATGATGTCACCAGCGCATGTGCACATGTACGGCATACCTATGCCTTCCCTTCAGGAGCTCCGTGCCGTAAATCGGGACTCCCGTACGCATGCGTGCGACTGATGTCATCGCGGCTCAGCCAGTCAGACGGCCAGAGCCTGCAAACCCAGAAGGCAGACCTGGGGAAGATTGGAAGCCCTGTCAGCACATCTCTGGAGGGCTTCGCTCTAAGGTAAGTATTTCATAATGTGCTAGTATATGATGCATACTAGCACATTATGCCATTGTCTTGCAGGGTATTTTTTTTTATATATTTTTTTGGAAAGGCCGTGGTTTACTACGACTTAAACCACTTGAATACCAACCTGTACTAGCCTACCCCTCCTTTGAAAATATAAACAGAAAAAGTAATTCTCCTGCGCTCATGCAGGCGGTATTAGTGTAAAGTAGTAGTAACTCCGAATGGCAAGTCCCGCTGCCTAGACTGACCAGGGGTGGTCCGAAGGAAGCCAAGTGAAAAAAAAAAAAGGGGGTGGAAGGCGCGTGATATAACGCATGATTGAATCAAAGTGATATGATTTATTCATAGACAAAGTAGATAAATACAAAGAAATCACTACGAATTCATTAAAATGGGTTACAAGATAGTCATTAAAAATGAATAATTAATTATGCCCATGCAAGTGCAAATGCTCAAGTTAAGCCTACCTTGAGCTTTTACCCGTGCATGGGCATAATGAATTATTAATTTTTAATGAATATCTTGTAACCCATTTTAACGAATCTGTAGTAATTTCTTTGTATTCATCTACTTTGTCTATGAATAAATCATATCACTTTGATTCAATTATGCGTTATATCACGCGCCTTCCACCTCCTTTTTTTTTTCCCCACTTACCTACCCCTCCATTACCTGCCCATTTTTTCAGTTTTCAGAGCTGTGATAGTTTCACTGACAATTACTCTTGTCATGCAACACGGTGCAGAAATGAATTTTGTATTATTTTTCTGAGGCACAGAGCTTTCTTTTGGTGGTATTTAATAACCACTGTAGTTTTGTTTTATTTACTATATAAATGGGAAAAAAAAAGGATTAAAAAAAAATGAGAAAAAAAATAATTTCCTTACTCTCTGCTAGAGGTGTACCGAATAGAAATGTTGGTACTGAAACACAAATGCAGGATACACTCGGCGGAAAACAGAAAACAAAAATGACGGTTTTTAAAGAATGTATATATTTTTATATAGAATTGTATTATACTCGACTTTTTAATTAATAAGCATGGATTTAAATGAACATGAAGTTATTGTCGGCCATTATCGGCACCTTTAGCACAAGAAAAGTTCAAGGAAAAATATATCCCTTTAAATTCTATGCATGTCTTCACGCTGGTCTGTTGTGCTTCCGTTGTGGTGTTAAAAATTCTGCTTGCTGCATTTTTGGTCAGTTAAAAAAAAAAAACTGCACCAAAAGAGGACCTCCGCATTAAAAACGCAGCAAGAACGCTTCAATAACACACCTGTGTTATGTTTTTGATACAGTTTTTTAGTCACATGACCGATGAAAAACACGCCATAAGCACAGTAAAATCACGGCAAAATCTTAGTAACGTTGTGGCAAATTCACGGTAAAGCCGCTGCAAAAATCGTGGTAAAGTCACAGCAAAGTTGCATGCATTTTCGGCGTCATTATCGGTACCTTCTTCTCTTTTTAGCAAAATACCGATAACATTTTCACCCGATATGTTTCGGTCGCCCAGATTTTGGTGCATCTCTACTTTCTGCTATAAAACAAAAAAAAAAAAACAAAAAAAAAAAAAATACCAGGGGAGTGCAAATACCCCTAAAATGACCCCTTTTTTTCGAAAGAAGACACCCCAAGATCTAATTTTTTTGCCCCAACTTTTTGAAAATGAACATGCTGGTGTTAAGGGGATTAAAACATGAGCGCATTAGATATAACACATCATTTATGTACAGGTCATAAGCAGAAGGGTATGCAGGTACTACAGACAAGATGCTGTACTGTATTTATTGGCGTATAACACGCACTTTTTCACCCTGAAAATCAGGTGCAAATAGTTGTGCGTGTTATACGCCGATACTTCAATTTTAGCTGCCTCGGAGGGGACAGGGAGGGGGGCGGGACGAGCGCCGTCAGATTACATACAGTGAGAATCTCCTGTTTACTTGGCGGCCTCTGTAATAGGAAGTCCCGTCTCCTGGGCCGCCATTGGACCACCGCTCTGTCTATCATAGGAGATTCTCACTGTATGTAATCTGTCGGCGCTCATCCCGCCCCCCGTCCCTGTCCCCTCTAGGCTGCAGATGGGCATCGATCAGACTGCACTGATGGCAATGGTGAGGCTGCTGCATTGAAAGCAATGGTGAGGCTGCATTGATGTGGACTGATGAGGCTGCATTGATGGCACTTGTGAGAGTGCAGATGGGCATTGATGACAATGGTGAGGCTGCAGATGGGCACTGACCCTTATTTTGCTTCAAAGTTCCTTATTTGAAATTAAAGTTTTTTTCCTGAAACTTGCCTCTTAAAATGAATGTGCGTGTTATACCTCTGTACGTGTTAAACGGCGATAAATACGGGTACTCAAACTCAAAATTGCTGATTTTATACTTTTTTTAATGTTATTTCTCATGGTCAAGTGGCCGCAATTCCCCCGTGCTTGTGAACACTAACTGGCCAGTGGGTGAGCATGCTCACTGGAATAGCATACGTTCCAGAAGTGACATACAACTAATAGGATGTGTATTTTCTATAGTGACCAGGGCGGTTTTTTTGTGTGAACGTGGGAGGAACTCCAGCACTGAATGTTTTTTATGACAAGAAATGCTGAGATGTGCTGGAGGCTCTATTGATGCTGACTGCTGGGGAATCTGTTGTCGCTAGGGGGGTATCTATTTTTGTGTGGGGGTCTTATGTTGCTGTGGGGTCAATTGTTGCTGGGATGGATCTACTGTTGAGGGAGAGGTCTTTTCTGCTTGCTGCTGGGGGTCTGTTGCTGGATTGGCATTTTGTTGCGACTGGTCCATTGTTGCTGGGGGATCTATTGTTTCCGGAGGATCGATTATTGCTGGGGTTGGGTCTATCAAATGCCATACCAATCACTTAGTAGCACAAAATGATACTTGGTTCTGTATTCTCTAAAAGGGGCGCTACTGGGAGGTGGGTAGGGGGTGGAACCAAGGGATGGTGCTCAGAGGTGGGTAGGGGGTGGAACCAAGGGATGGTGCTCAGAGGTGGGTAGGGGGTGGAACCAAGGGATGGTGCTCAGAGGTGGGTAGGGGTGGAACCAAGGGATGGTGCTCAGAGGTGGGTAGGGGGTGGAACCAAGGGATGGTGCTCAGAGGTGGGTAGGGGGCAGAGATGAAGGATGACTCAGAAGAGGGGAGTTCCTGCACCTATTCTCTGGGGGAAAAAATCCCCGATAGTGACTGAGTGCCTGCTCTAACAGCAGCTGGCAACACTCCCTATTCCCATTAACGAGAAGGTGTCCAACGTGGTGGACGGGAAGGAAAATAAAAGATACATGGACTGACAACGCTAATATGAAGTGTGGATCGACCAATATCGTTTTTTCGATGCCGATAAGATACAGATATTTCGGCCACTTCTCAGGCCGATATTATGTGCCGATATTCTGTACATTTAAAATTTTTATTTTTATCACTGTTTTTGCTGTCACAAGGAATGTAAACATCCCTTGTGACAGTAATAGGCAGGTACTCTTTATGGAGAGATTGGGGGTCTATAAGACCTCAAACCCCTCCACTGCACTTGAAAGTATTCAAAACATTAAGATCGGCGTTAATACTTTCTATTTTTTTTACAACAGGTGCCTTTAAGATGCCTGTAATCCGGGAAGTGATGTCATGACATCGCCTCCAGGTTACTAGATCCGAGACCGGAACGAAGCATCGGCTTTGTTTAGGTCTTCGGCCAGCTGGTGGACGGTTGCTCGGGCCTCCCAGTAGGACAGCAGAGCCCGGGCGAGTGGCGGATGTTCCCCCCTGCTGCTTGCAATAACAGCCGAGTGGCTGTTGAGCCACATCGGTTGTTATTACAATAAAGCCGACCGTCTGCAGGCATCACCCCGGTAAAACCCCTTAAAGCAATATCGGTAATATCAGATACGTTTGTGACCGATACCGATAGCGATACTTTCAAAAAAGTGAATATTGGCCGAACCCTAGTAGGAAGTACTATTCCGCAGCCAAATTCAGTAGCGGCAATTTAGCGTTGTTGGTCTAAGACCAGAAATAGAAAGGAACAGCAAAAAACAAAAACAAACAAAAAAAAAAAAAAAAAAACATACAGGAATAAATAAGGAAATGCATAAAGGTGATTATTTTTTGAAAATGAAGAAGCTACACTTTAATAGTAGCTAATTGGTTAGCACCTCCGTCTAACAGCACTAGGGTCACCAGTTTGAATCCCAACCATGGCACTATCTGCCTGGAGTTTGCATCCCTGTGCCTGTGTGGGTTTCCTCCCACACCGCAAAGACATGCTGGTTGGTTAATTGGCTCCTGCCTATATTGGCCATAGTCGGTGAGTTAGGGACTTTAGATTATAAGCTCCTTGAGGACAGGGGACTGTGACTGTACCATACATATGTAAAAGCGCTCTGTAAATTGACCGTGCATTACAAGCACCTGTAATAAATAAACATAATTTTCAAATGCAAGCAGTGAATCGATCTGGTATCAGTCTTTTGCAGTCGTGCGAGAGGAAGAAGCAGCAAAAGTCGCCAATCATTTCATGTGTTGACAAGAAGCATGCTGATAGGAGGAGCTAGCAGATAGATAAGCTCATCACTGTGCTCCCTCCCCTTTCACTATCCAGTCACAGGTTGGGGAAGGGTTCCGGGATGACCTGGGCTCAGAGGAAGTAGGTTGAATGATGCTGACTATCAGACATCTAGTAGCAGAAAAAAGAAGCACATGTATGATGTGAACAGATCATGTAGAAAACAATTGTTTTCTATGTGCCCCATGCGTTGATCTATGGAGATCAAAGCAGTTTAACAAATATGGTGTAAAAGAGCAATAATCCTTCCACCTCTCTATCAAAAATAAATAAATAAATTAAACTAAAATCAGCGTGGAGTTCGACTTTTTACTTAGAATACCTGCACTGTCCCTATTGGCAATATACCAATTCTGCATATAAGCTGCAGACAGAATCTTATCAGCGAGCTCCTAGAACAATGCGGCTTATTAATACAGTGTAAGCAAGTGCTGAGTGAACTTTGGTTGTTCACCAAGTTCCTAGAATTGACGTTTCCAGCTGGGTCTACCGCCATTCACTAGGCTCCTGATAAAGGACAGTTGTTTCAGGTCAGGTCAGCACGTCCCAATACAAAGTCCAACATGTAAAAAAGATCTATAAATATATCTCAGACAATAAAAACGTGGAGGGCCCTGTTAAGGCTAGGCATAGAGACACGGGCACCTTGCCCATGCAGAACAGAGTGACAGAGTCTTTGGAAAGGGCCCCCAATCGCCTTATACTCCCCTTTTCTGTGTACCCTCACAGTTCCTATTCAGCTGGCAAGAATACCCGGTACTTCCATGTATGGGGGGGCATGTGACCTGTGACAGTGATGGGGCTAGCAGCCAATCGTAAACACAGGGATCCATACAGCTGAGGAACCATGGAGGAACCACTGTGTAGGCTCCAAAGTGAAGACACTTTCTACTCCCCCACGTTTTACAATGCTGGCTGGCTAAGAACCCAATCACCGTGTACCACTTCTGACATGGAAGAAGGGTCTGTCACGTGCTCTCCCATACTGTAGGGGAAGTAAAAGTCTCTCATCTTCCTCCTCGCACGTTTCTTTAGAATGTGCACTTGGCTTGGCTTGACCAGGACAGGCGTGATAGGCACCACTGGATGTCTTAGACCACAGGTGTCAAAAACAAGGCCCGCGGGCCGAATCCGGCCCTCAAGGCCATTTCATGTGGCCCTCGCACCTCTCCTGCAGCTGCAGAAGAGCTCCAACCCTCCTCTGGTCCTCCTCTAGACCCCTACTTTCTGCTTTCAAGCAATGCATCCAGCTTCTTCCCAGCAACAGAATAAGGAAAGGGGGTGCACTGTGATGTTAGGGAGAGTAGAGGACTCAACTTCTGATGGTGGGCTGGCTCTTGACATCTAATGTAAGGGGAGGGGATGCGCTGGACATCTATGAAATTGAGTTTGACACCCCTGTCTTAGACCTTTTATATCGTAATCAAGTCCATATGTTTGTTAAAAAATGAAATGTCCATAAGTTATAATGTTCGATCAAGCTTAAAGGTGGATCCTTTATGGACTATGCGCAAGCACTAGGGCAAGTTTCAACCAGGAACAGAACCAGGCTCTATACAAACAGGCAAGAAAGAGGAGAAAAAGTGCCTCTAAGTGCTGGTTTATTATTAAAACAAAGAGACAAGGGGCAACTCACATAGAGTAGGATAAAAACAGGCTCAACGCATATGGAGTAAAAGGGGATGTGAGTGCTGGAGGTAGATCCAAGGGACCGCCAGGGTCCGCTGCCACATGGAGAAGAACACGCGGAAGTCCTTTACTAGGAAGCCAAGGTGGCACTGGAGTGTGGTGTGGTTAGCAGCGCATGCATGACGATGTCATCGGAGGGAGGAGTCGCAACGCTTTTCAGAGTCTGCGCCATGCCAGTGCTAGACATGCGCACGCCTTCGTCAGGACCGACTTGGCATGCATAACTCAGTGTACATTCGACATGCTTTGGTGCTGGGATGAATGAACTCAACAGGGGTTATCATCCCCACCAATCTAGATGGCCAAAGATAAAAGACCTACACATATGTAATAGAGCTGCACGATTAATTGTCAAGAATCGTTATCACAATTTTTTCCCCGTTGCGATCTTGACAAAGGGTTTCCCGATCTTCGGTATGCAGAGAATTTTCTCTCTGCTCTCAGCCCTCAAAAGTCAAAGTCTGGGCATTCTGCCAAGTTTTAAAACATTCTATCAGTGGAATGTTAAGTCTAAACATTGTATCAATTTGTCTTTTACAATAAGGGAATAGACTTCTGTATGTAAATTAGGAACGTTTAACCACTTAAACATTAAGGCTTCATGCACAAGAGACGCTGATGCAAACTCTGCTGAACACGTTTTTAAAAGCTGAAACCGGCTTTTAGAAACGCCCGTTTTGCCGCGTTTGCATGCCGCATTTAACCGCGTTTGTGTCTAGAAGCATTTGCAGAGCAGAGAATGACATTTTGCGACCCAACTTTGGACTCGGGGAGGGTTTTTGTTATCTTAACTAAACGCTTCTAGATGCAAACGCGGTGTGGCCCGAGATTTGGGGCGCCAAAGTCGGGTCACAAAATGTAATTCTCTGCTGCAGAAAAGTGCTTGACATTTTGCAACCCAAATTTGGGGCCCCATATCTTGAGGGCCCCTTGGTGCTAGGAACCCCAAATTTGGCATGCTAACACAGTTGGACTAGCACTACAACATATCCAAATTTGGGGTTCCTAGCACCAAGTGGTCTCGAGATACGGGGCCTCAAATTTGGGTCGTAAAATGTCAAGCACTTCTGCAGCAGAGAATGACATTTTCCGACCTGACTTTGGGGCCCCATATCTCGGGGCCACTTGGTACTAGGAACCCCAACTTTGGATATGTTGTAGTGCTAGCTCCACTGGGTGTGCACACCAAATTTGCAGAAAAGTGCTCGGGGAGGGTTTTTGTTATCTTAACTAAACGCTTCTAGACGCAAACGCGGTAAAACGCCGCTAAACGCGGCATGCAAATGCGTCAAAATGGGCATTTCTAAACGCTGGTTTCAGCTTTTAAAAACATGTGTTCAGCAGAGTTTGCACCGGCGTCTAATGTGCATGGGGCCTAAACCTTTTTCTGACAGTTGTTGTTTTCAAGTTAAAATCATTTTTTTTTTTTTTTTTTTAGTTAGAAATTTTTAGACATCACTTAGAAGCCCCAAACATTATATAATTTTTTTTTTTTAGTAGAGACCCTAGAAAATAAAATGGTGGCTGTTGCAATATTTTATGTCACACTATATTTGCGCAGCGGTCTTTCAAATGCAATTTTTTTGGAAAAAAATAATTTCATTAATTAAAAAAAAAACAAACAAAAAAAAAATAACCAGTAAAGTTAGCCCAAATTTTTTTGGTATAATGTGAAAGATTTTACGCCGCGGGAATTGTGAAAGAATCTCCCTTTATTTTCACCTTCTGATCCTGCTAGTAACACTCACTGACCCTAGTGTTTTTAAGGGGAAACGGTGTTGTTCCCCTAGGATAACACCACAGTCACATTTCTCCTTTCGCTTCACTATGACATAGGAGGGTGGTCTTCTGTAGTCCTCAGATAGCTGGAAACAAACTGAATGTAGCAGAGGCACAGAGCACGGGAACTCATCAGCTGACAAGATGTCTAGTAGTAATGGTATGTAATAACGTAATAAGAGAAGTTCATTGTTACAGTTTACATATGGAAACCTGCACAAAGGAAGCACGTAGTCTGCCATGGCTACTTGCCAATGCCAGTCTCCTGGCTTCATTGGTAATCCAACGGCATAAATATTTCATGCACCTGACCTGGGACAAGTATGCAAACTAGGACTTTACCTGCTGGATACTTGTTCCAGGTCAATGACTCCAAACATGCTAAAGCCAGAAGCAACCAGCATTTCCAATGGCAAACTACATGTTTCTCTCTGGACAGCTGCACTTTAACTCCTTCACGCCGACCATAAGCAAATATGTGGCCCCACTGGACTGGGCTTTTTTTTCCCGTGGGGCCACATATTTGCATATATCTCCCTTTGTGCTGGGAACACGTCGTACAGAGACCGGGGTCTAACGGAGAGCCCCGAGCCCTGTACTAACGATCAGGACACAGAACTCCTGATCCCCGGTCACCTGATCGCTGGGATAGCCTCCGATTGGCTATCACAGTGTTTAGTCACTGTGAAGCCCGCCCCTGGTTTTTTTTTTCCTTTCTTTGTGAATGGAGGAGAGAGATGCATCATAGGTATACCTCAACTATGAGAGACAAAATGTGGAAACAAATCCAGACAATCACATTGTCTGATTTTTGAAAGAACTTATTTGCAAATTACAGTGGAAAATAAGTATTTGGTCACCTACAAACAAGCAAGATTTCTGGCTCTCACAGACCTGTATCTTCTTCTTTAAGAGGCTCCTCTGTCCTCCACTCATTACCTGTATTAATGGCACCTGTTTGAACTTGTTATCAGTATAAAAGACACCTGTCCACAACCTATGCATTTAGATAAAAAAACCTTTTGTGTGCAGCAGCCTCCCCAGCACCCCCTAATACTTACCTGAGCCCCATCTCTCTCCAGCGATGTCCACGAGTGTCTTGGCAGTCCAGCGCTCTCCTCCTGATTGGCTGAGACACAGCAGCGGCGCCATTGGCTCCCAAGGCTGTCAAAGTCAGTCAGGCAATCAGGGAAGAGAGGGGGCGGGGCCAGGTCGGGGCTCCGTGTCTGAATGGATACATGGAGCTCTGACTCGGCTTGGGTGCCCCCATAGAAATCTGCTGGCTGAGGGGGCACTCGACAGGAGGGAAAGGCCAGGAGCAGCAACAAGGGACCCGAGAATAGGAGGACCAAACCAACTGCACAGAGGAGGCAAGTATGACATGTTTGTTATGTTTTTATTTTTTCTTCTTTAATACCTACCTTAGAACGAAGCACAGGCATCGCCTCCTGGTCACCGCTCAGAGAGCTGACGTGTTTCACTCAGTGTTTCTTCCGGGTTCACGGCTCCGGCACTGTGAGTGGCCAGAGCCGCGATGATGTCACTCCCAAGCATGCGTGTGAGAGTCCTCTTTCCGGCAAAGGGCTCTGATTTCCTGGCAGCATCCACCGGACCTTCAGAGCGCATGCGTAGCTGATGTCAGCGGATGCATGCACAGTGAATATCTCCTAAACCGTACATCTCATTTTACCTACAGGTAAGCCTTATTATAGGCTTACCTGCATGTAAAAAACGTGAAAGTGGGGTATATAACCGCTTTAAAGAGATTTGGGGTTCCAGCACAAATTTGAGCATCCCAGCTCCTTAAAGCGGAGGTCCACACAAAAATTGAACCTCCGCTTTTCGGAACCCTCCCCCCCTCCGGTGTCACATTTGGCACCTTTCAGGGGGGATGGGGGTGCAGATACCTGTCTAAGACAGGTATTTGCACCCACTTCCGGCATAGACTGGCTGCAGGTTGCTATACTTTGTAGGACCTTGTCACTCTTCACAGTATGGTATTTATCCAACCACTGAGTGAACTCAGTCCCTTGTCTTTCTAGGAGATTTTGAGTTCCAGCTCAAATCTGGGCATCCCATCTCCTTGTTACCTTTTCCATAACATATGAAGCTGAAAGTAGCAATATCTACCAGTCAAATAGGGCAAGAGGGTCAGTCCACCCAAAAATAAAGGGAAAACCCTGGTGGGCTGAGTTAGCCCCTGGCATCTTACATGTCTTGGATACGCCAGCATCGATACTTCCCTAACATTATTCCCAACTCTGTCCCTTGTCCTTTAAGGAGATTTTGGGTTAAACCCAAATTTGAGCATTCCATCTCCTTGTTACCTTTTCCATAATATATGAAGCTGAAAGTGGCAATAGCTACCAAATAGGACAAGAGGGTCAGTGCACCCAAAAATAATATTTTAGTTATGGGTAATCCCTTCTTGCATCTCTTGGATACTCCAGCTTCAAGACTTCCCTGCCATTATTCCCAACTCTGTCCTTTATTATTTTAGAAGATTTTGGGTTTCCAGACCACAATTGAGCCTTTTCATCTCCTCTTGGTACATTTTCTATAATATAAAATAGATTAAAAAAAAAAAAAAAAGTAAAAATTTAGCAAGAGTAGTGAGAACCTCTCACAATGGGCACAGCGGGTGTACAGACCTTGGAACTATACAAAGAACTCAACGGGAGCTCAGTGCTCCAAAACCGTCTCCAAGAGACAGAAGAAACGGCCAGATGGCTTAACTCTCCATCGTCAATTAAAAAACAAAATCCGTTTCGGCAGATCGATTCGCTTAATATACAGGCTGCAGGTTGCTACTACTTTGCAGGACCTTGTCACTCAGTATAGTATGGTATTTATCCAACCACTGAGTGAACCGATGTCAATCATTCATCCAAAAAGTTAAATACTGCAAATATTATCACAGTATCTGTGTAACAAAGCTTGTTTGGTGTACCCTGCTGCATTTTCTAAATGTCATAACGATCCGATTTTTCACAAACTCAATTAAAAGAATCAAAAGGGGTAATGTGCAAAAACTGGAACAGAGGAAACCGGAGCAAAAATTATGTGAGCAATGTAAAACCAACTGGGCTTTAGGACTTAAAGGGATGCAATGAATTTGTTGCTCTTGGCTGCCATTCGAGTATAGTTATAGTAGGAGCTTTCAGCATTGTTAACAACACTGTACTGCAACAGGTGGTTTCTGATTGGAAGCTAGTGGTGACAACACACTACATATATAGGTAGTAAAACTACCTGACATCAATGCAGAGTAGTGAAAAATAATAATAATAATAATCTGTATGTTTATGAAAATATGAATAATATTTCTTCACATAATTATATATGGATATATGCTGTGTTAACTAATACAATCACACCATCCAGTTTCATGAACAATTCATTTTCTTTTATTAATGAATATATATATTTTTTTATAATATTTTTTTTACACATAAATTAAAAAAGATATATATGATGTAATAATCAATATAATCATACCATCTATATATATATTTTAATTTTTTTATTTCCCCCACATAATGATACAGTTTATGCTGTATCGCTCAATACAATCATAGTCAAACCATCTACTTCCATGTAACTTTTTTTTATTTTAATGAATATATATTGGTATTATATATTTTTTCCACATTAAATTATATATGCTGTGATAATCAATACAGCCACACCACCTAGTTTCATAATATGTTTTTTTTCCTTTAATTAATGAATAGATATTTGTATTATATATTTTTCCACATAAATTATATATGATATCAATAAAGTCACACTACCTAGTTCATATGATTTTTTTAATTTTTTTATTAACGAATATATATTTGTATTTACTATATAATTTTTTCCACATACATTATATATGCTGTAGCTAATCAATACAGTCAAACCAGCTAGTTTCATTCATTCATTCACATACACACATTATATATATATATATATATATATATATATATATATATATATATATATATATATATATATATATATATATATATATATATATATATATATATATATATATAAATAAACTGAAACTAGATGGTGTGACTGTATTGATTAGCTACAGCATATATAATATATGTGGAAAAAATATATAGCAAATACAAATATATATTCATAGATAAATGGATTTACTGTTTACTCAATCATGGTAATATATAACCATGATTGAGTAAAACAATAAATCCATTTTTTTTATGAATATATAGAATATGTATTTGTATCTACTATATATTTTTTCCACATACATTATATATGCTGTAGCTAATCATACAGTCCACCATCTAGTTTCAGTCATAATAAACATATATATATATATATATATATATATATATATATATATATATATATATAATATATATATATATCATTTTATTCTGCTACATAATGGATTTGCTGTTTTACTCAATCATGGTCAGACATCTAGTTGTTATAAACAAATACAAAAGCTATGGAGAATATTTACCATATTTCCAAATACAAAAAGACTCCGACCCTTATTTCCAAAAACATTTCTAAAATGTAATGACCATCTATCAACACACACAAAAGTTTCCAGATGCCAACAGGTACGCTGGGATAACATACATATAAAACAAATCCATTCATACATTATTTAAAATCACAACAGTGTAACGTTTGAGGGAAAAAAAAAAAAAAAAAAAAAAAGGAGGAAAATTTCACACAGTAACGCTACCTTCCAACTGTGAACATTTCAGATGGATGTCTCTTCACAGAAGATGAATCCAAAAAAAAAAGTCCACACCAAGACTCATCCAAGTTTAAGGCAAAGGAACCAAGTCTAGAGGATCCTTATCTCCATGGATGCAAGTTCATCAATACAAGAAGGTGGGAGCCAACCTGCAGCTTGTCAGAGTAGAAGCCAATCAGTGATAGGAGCTAGCCCCTGCCCCCTCCTCCCGGGGGAAGTACCCAGCTCGTTAGAATCTGAACAAGATCATCGTCCATTGTTTTACCAATACGCCTGGCCTGTCAGAGCTGGTCAGCGCTCACCAGACTGAATGAGGGTTCAGGATTTATATGGAGGAGCTCCATATATCCAGACCAGAACAAGAACCCACCTACAAAAAAGTCACAAATGGTGGGGGTAGGTGTCATCTACAGGGGACAGAGAGGACACTAGACTACTTATGAGGTCAAAGATGGATGGGTAACTAGATAGATACAAAGAAATTATCATATAGTAAAAAAGGTAAATATATATATATATATATATATATATATTATTTTTATCTTTTTTACTATAAGATAAATTGTTTTTATAAATATATATATATATATATATATATATATATATATATATATATATATATATTCAAAAGTATTGGGACGTCTGCCTTTATACACACACACTTTATTGCATCCCAGGTTCACACTGAGCTGTGGGAATGTAGCCGTGCGAGTTCAGCTGAACGCGCACAATTTTACTCCTGCATGTCAGTCCCGATTTCAGCTGCAATTTCACAGACATCAAATGTCAAATCACACGTCAAATCGCACCAGTGTGAACCAGGGCTTGGTCTCCAGGGTTCAGTATTGAGTTGGACCACCCTTGCAGCCATAACAGCTTCAACTCTTCTGGGAAGGCTGTCCACAAGGTTTAGAAGTGTCTCTATGGGAATGTTTGACCATTCTTCCAGAGTGCATTTGTGAGGTCAGGCACTGATGTGGATGAGGAGGCCTGACTACAGTTTCGCTCTAGTTCACCCCAAAGGTGTTCTATCAGGTTGAGGTCAGGGTTCTGTGCAGGCCAGTCAAACTCGCTCATCTATGTCTTCATGAACCTTGCTTTGTGCACTGGTGCGTAGTCATGTTGGAACAGGAAAGGACCATCCCCAAACTGTTTCCCACAAAGTTGGGATCATGAAATGTCTTGGTAAGCTGACGCCTTAAGACTTCCCTTCACTGGAATTAAGGGCCAAGCCAACCCCAGAAAACAACCCACACCATAATCTAATAATAATGACTTAGCACAATGCAGTCTTGCAAGTACCGTTCTCCTGGCAACCGCCAACCCAGACACGTCCATCAGATTGCCAGACAGAGAAGCGTGATTGATCACACCAGAGAACACGTCTCCACTGCTGAGTCCAGTGGTGGCGTGCTTCACACCAGTGCTTCTCAACCTCAGTCTTCAAGTACCCCCAACGGGCCATGTTTTGGGAACTTCTCTTAGATAAAATAGCTCTTATCAATACAATGTCATTGATATTGATTTAAAGCAGCTGTGCAAAGTAAAAGGCAAACCTGGCCAGTTGGGGATATATGAGGACTGAGGTTGGAACCACTGCATCCAACGCTTTGCTTTGTACTTGGTGATATAAGGCTTGAATGCAGCTGCTCGGCCGTGGAAACCCATTCATGAAGCTCTCTATGCAATGTTGTTGTGCTAATCTGAAGGCCACACGAAGTTTGGAGGTCTGTAGCTATGGACTCTGCAGACAGTTGGCGACTTCTGCCACTGTGAGCTTCGGCTTCTGTCATTTTACGTGGCCTAGCACTTCCTGCTGGGTTGCTGTTGTTTCCACTTTGTTATAATACCAGTTGACCAATTGTACAGGTGGCAACCTATCACGGTACAAAGCTTCAATTCACTGAGCTCCTGAGAGCGACCCATTCTTTTACAAATGTTTGCAGAAGCCGTCTGCATGTCTAGGTGCTTGATTTTATACACATCTGGATATGGAGGTGATTGGAACACCTGAATCCAATGATTGGGAGGGGTGTCCCAATACTTTGGCAATATAGTGTGTGTATATATATATATATATTAATGGTTCCCGAAATAAACCCGGGTCTTATATTAATTTTGGCAACAAAAGAAACAGTAGGCTTATTTTCGGGGTAGGCCTTACCATGTAATGTGCTGTCTTCTCTCCCCCTCTCTCTCCCTGCCAGGAGAGAGAGAGAGAGAGAGAGAGAGAGAGAGAGAGAGAGAGAGAGAGAGAGAGAGAGAGGAGAGAGGAGAGGAGAGAGAGAGAGAGAGAGAGAGAGAGAGAGAGAGAGAGAGAGAGAGAGAGGAGAGAGAGAGAGAAGAGAGAGAGAGAGAGAGAGAGGGGGGAGAGAGAGAGAGAGAGAGAGAGAAGAGGGGGAGAGAGGGAGAGAGAGAGGGAGAGGGGGAGAGGGGAGAGAGAGGGGGAGAGAGAGAGAGAATATATTTCAAAAATACATATATGATATATATATATTTTTTTTTATCTTATAGACGTGTTCTGTCCTATTGATTAGAAGCCAGTGGAGAGAGTCAAGGCAAAGAGCGAACAATGAAATGTTTGGTGTGACATACTGCGCCATGCTTTAAATGTGAATGAACCTGATTCTTCACCCAAAAAAATAAATAATAATAATAATTATATATATATAAAATTAGTTTGAATGAACCTGAGTCTTCACCCCAAAAAAAATAAAAAATTATATATATATACACACACACACATTTTTATTTTTGGGTGAAGAGTCAGGTTCATTCAAAATTTAAAGCACGGCGCAGTATGTCACACCAACCAATCACCACTGATCAGTAAAATGTGATTGTTAGCTCTTTGCCCCGGCTCTGTCCACTGACTTCTATAGGACAGAAAGACGTCTAGAAGATAAGAAGTTTCTCTGAAAATTGATATGACTGACTCCTATGACTCCAGTGGGGGGTGTACACCGCCATGATAACTGATGGCAGATAATGATTGGGTATTCCGATGAGTCGATCTCCTACTCATTGTGTGGATATCTGTCTGATATTGTCATCACAGAGAAGAACAATGGGGAATCCTCTGGGGGGTACCATGTATGTGATGATGTCACCCAGGGAGGGCAGAGAATTGTCAGCATGCTGGAAAATCGATTACACCCATCATTATCCAATGACGGTGACGCTGAGTGACCCCACAGGCTTCGATTTTATCATCGATTGGATCTAAACGATAAAGTTGGCAAAAAAAGCATAACTTCCCTTCTGATCAATTCAGATCAGATTCGATCAAACTGAAGGCAACTGTTGGTGCTGCACTGAGGTGTCTTTGTCAATCAATACAATCGCATTCCGATCGTTCAGATTATGAGAATGTACCGGAGATACGATCGATAATTTATGAACATGTTGTCACTTCCCCCGTGTGTGTTATATTGATCAAACGGGTTGATCACTGTAGATCAATGAATTTCATCCGGAGGGTCTGATTGGAATAGAAAATCAATCGTTTATTGAGGCGCGGCCACCATTAAAGATCCGATTGTACAATCTCCATTCTGGTGGCCACACACGGAATGACGACATTTATGATCGTATTAAATTTACTATCCAATTGGGAGATCGAAAGATTATTCAATTAACGATTATATCGAATTATCTACATCTGATTGTTGATCCGGACTGATCAGAATAGATGATCAATTCTGGTGAAATTGATCAATGATCATATCGAATTATCCACTTTCCAATTTTTGGTCCAGACTGATCAGAAATAATTGATCAATCAATCGATGATCCAGTAGGCGCCTTTTTTAATCATGCATAGATCCAATCACATTATTCGCTTCTCAAACAGATCCGTTTGTTATGTATATGGCTGCCGTTCGATGTCTACTGATTGATCGGTATCGGTTAGATTGTACCGTGTATGGCACTAATCGCCATATAAAAAAAATACGAGCGATCCAATGAAAGGAAGGCAGGCGATCGTTTTCGGAACCGACAACTGTTGCGCTTATTCCACGCCCCAGGATTGGTCTTGGCGACTGGCGGACAAATCGTTGCCTTTTCTATTATTTTCTTATAGAGTGAAGCGATCGATGAGTTGGTGAATTTTGGTGACGATTGCGGTGGGGGGGGGGGGGCCATTCACTGTCAGATACAAGACGTCGTTCTCATAGACCATCACTACAGGATGAGCACCAACACCACTGCCTATGCTGGCGACATCAGGCTGACCATCAGCCACATCCCCCAACATGGGCATCAGACAATGTGCCAGTGTGGGCAGATCTGAATGAATGAGGAGCACCAAGGGTGGGGGAGCAGCCAACACACAGGGAGCATGCTGGCCCCCCATCATCATCATCATCATCATCATCATCATCATCCTCCTCCTCCTCCCTCCCCCATCACTCACCGCTTGAAGTCTTTGGCCACCATCTCTGCCCGCACTCCGCACGGCCCCGCCGGACAGGCTGGCAGGGAGAAGCCGGGGGGGAGGAGCCCTCATCGGACAGCCGGACAACTGGCACCGGGCTTCCCCGCTCACCAGCCGGGCTCCGAGCCCCGCCCCTCACTCAGCCCACCGCCTACGTCACCGCCCCTTTCCCTGACCCCAGCCGGGTGATTGACAGCGCGACGTCACAGGGCACGCCCCCTGCTCTGCTTAACCCGCACAGGGCCGGGCTGCAGGGAGGCGAGCGCTCATTGGTTGGGTTTATTTTGTATCAAACCAGAAGGAAAGGAACATATATATATATATATATATAAGTATACTGTATATCCCTGGGGGGAGGGGATACAATATATTCATGGAGACTGAAAGTGATAATAGTGAGATCATCATAAGATATAAGATGTGACATCCATAGAGAGATAAGATAGATAGATAGATAAATGATTGATTGATAGATAAATGATAGATAGATAGATAGATAGATAGATAGATAGATGATAAATAGATAGATAGATAGATAGATAGATAGATAGATAGATAGATAGATAGATAGATAGATAAATGATTGATAGATAGATAGATAGATAGATAGATAGATAGATAGATAGATAGATAAATGATACATAGATAGATAGATAGATAGATAGATAGATAGATAGATAGATAGATAGATAGATAAATGATTGATAGATAGATAGATAGATAGATAGATAGATAGATCGATAGATAGATAAATGATTGATTGATAGATAGATAAATAATCCAAAATATACTCAGCGGTTCTCAACCTTTAACCTCCCCCCCAAAGGAACTCACTGAAACTTTTTACATCTCAGGGTACCCCATGATAAATTAATTCAACAAGAAGAATGTCCCTTGCATTGGTGATCAGTGGGAAGAATGATCCTTATGCCGCATACACACGACCGGTTTTGCCGTCGGAATCAAATCCGAAAGTTTCTCAGACGGAATCCATTCAAGCGGTCTTGCCTACACATGGTCAAACAAAGTCCAACCGTCCAGATCACGGTGAGGTACAACACGTACGACAGGACTAGAAAAAGGAAGTTCAATAGCCAGTAGCTTCCGTCTCGTACTTGCTTCAGAGCATGCGTCGTTTTTGGTGCGTCGGAACAGCATACAGACGAGCGGTTTTCCCCATAGGAATTGGTTCCGTCGGAAATAATTAAAACATGCTCTATTTCTAGGCCTGTCAGAATTTTCTAAAAAAAAAAAAGTCCGATGAGGCCTACACACCATTGGAATATACGATGAAAAGCTTCCGTCGGACTTATTCTGTTGGACATTCCGGTCTTGTGTACGCGGCATTACAGTGCCTTAAAAAAGTATTCATACCCTTGACATTTTCCACATTTTGTCATGTTACAACCAAAAACATAAATGTATTTTATTGGGATTTTATGTGATAGACCAACACAAGTGGCACATAATTGTGAAGTGGAAGGAAAATGATAAATGGTTTTCAAAATTTCTTACAAATAAATATGTGAAAAGTGTGGGGTACATTTGTATTCAGCCCCCCTGAGTCAATAATTTGTAGAACCTCCTTTCACTGCAATTACAGCTGCAAGTCTTTTTGGGGATGTCTCTACCAGCTTTACACATCTAGAGAGTGACATTTTTCCCCATTCTTCTTTTCAAAACAGCTCAAGCTCTGTCAGATTGGATGGAGAGCGTCTGTGAACAGCAATTTTCAAGTCTTGCCACAGATTCTCAAATGGATTTAGGTCTGGACTATGACTGGGCCATTCTAACACATGAATATGCTTTCATCTAAACCATTCCATTGTAGCTCTGGCTGTATGTTTAGGGTCGTTGTCCTGCTGGAAGGTGACCTCTGCCCCAGTCTCAAGTCTATTGCAGACTCTAATGCCCCGTACACACGAGGCGGACTTTGTTCGGACATTCCGACAGGATTTTTTCCGACGGATGTTGGCTCAAACTTGTCTTGCATACAACACGGTCACACAAAGTTGTTGGAAAATCGATCGTTCTGAACGCGGTGACGTAAAACACGTACATCGAGACTATAAACGGGGCAGTGTCCAATAGCTTTCATCTCTTTATTTATTCTGAGCATGCGTGGCACTTTGTCCGTCGGATTTGTGTACACACGATCGGAATTTCCGACAACAGATTTTGTTGTCGGAAAATTTATATCCTGCTCTCAAACTTTGTGTGCCGGAAAATCCGATGGAAAATGTGTGGTGGAGCCCACACATGGTCGGAATTTCCGACAACAAGGTCCTATCACACATTTTCTGTCGGAAAATCCGACCGTGTGTACGGGGCATAACAGGTTTTCTTCTAAGATTGACCTGTATTTGGCTACATCCATCTTCCCATCAACTCTGACCAGCTTCCCTGTCCCTGCTGAAGAAAAGCATCCCCACAACATGATGTTGCAATCCCAGTGGCGCCTGGTGCTCAAAATTTTTGGGGGGGCGCAAACAAACTGAAAAATTCTGAAAAAAAAAGATCAATTACAGCCACACTGTGTCCATCAAATGCAGCCACTTTGCCATCAATTGCCACCACTGTGCCATCAAATGCAGCCACTGTGCCCATCAAATGCTGCCATTTGTGCCCATCAAATGCCGCCACTCTGCCCATCAAATGCTGCTATTGTGCCCCATAAAAATGCAGCCACGGTGACCCCTGCCCCCCCCCCGCCACCGCTGTCTGACTGGCACTTACCCATCTTGGTGGTGGGACAGGCAGCTAAGAGCTGTGTCCTCCGTGTGTCTCTTCTTGTTTCCTTCTAGGCATCCAATAGCAGCGCCTGTCCTTTCAGCCAATCAGGTGATGGAATCAGACCTGTGCAACCTGATTGGCGGAAAGGCAGTTCAGTGTTAGAAAAGCAAATATTAATTTGCTTTTCTAACACACCTGGGTGGGCTCTGAGTGCAATGCTTTGCGCTCCGAGTCCACCTTTTTTGAAGCCTATGGTTCTAATCAGGTGCTTAAAAAAAACACCCTCACTGCTGGAATTCAGGTGCCCGGCGTGTTAAAAGGGCCAGACGCCTGAATAGGGGGTGGCAGGGGCAGCCATGAATGATCCATGCAATGCATGAATCTATCCATTCTATGTAGAGGCGGTGGCAGGAGAGAGGGGGTGGCGCCGTGCACCCTTAATGGATGGGCCGCCCCTGCTGACACCACCATGTTTCACGGTGGGGATGGTGTGTTCAGAGTGATGTGCAGTGTTAGTTTTCCGCCACACATAGCGTTTTGCTTTTAGGCTAAAAAGTTAAATTTTTGTCTCATCTGACCAGAACACCTTCTTCCACATGTTTGCTGTGAGAGGCTCTGAGGAAGAAGGTACTCCTTCGAAACGTGTCAGCCAGGAGCGGTCCTGATGTCCTCCCCTTTGCCATCCCGAGACTGTCAGTTTCAGGACTGATTGCCACGAATAGGTGGCTTTTACAAGCGATATTTCTCCACATGTTTGTGAGTAGTTTTATTTGGGATAATGCACAAGGCCGGTGCGCCCTCTTTTCTTTACTTTTTCTGCCCCACATGGTTTCTCACAAACAGCAAATGGGACTTTCTTTCAACAATGGCTTTCTTCTTGCCACTCTTCCATAAAGGCCAGATTTGTGCAATAGTTGTCCTGTGGACAGATTCTCCCACCTCCCAGCTGTGGATCTCTGCAGCTCCTCCAGAGTTACCATGGGCCTCAAAAAATTCACAGCTGTGTTGACACACTTGTGCTAACATGACTCTTTGGCTTCCGGGAACACATTGTGGGTATCTAAAATTTTAAAGGGACCCTATTAGGGTAGAAATAGAGGTCTGCCGTTGCTGGCTTTTTTTCTTTTTTTTTACGTTTTTTTTTTTTTTTTTAATGGTGAAACCCCTGGGCTTTCATTATTATTCTTTCTTCATTACCTAGTAAGTCACTTACCCAGGTATGCAGGAATGCAGAAAGTGGCATCAGAATTTCTCCACTACAAACTTGTTTTAGGTCAGTGCCTGGCTTAATAATGAAGCAAAGATGACTTTGATGTTACTGAAACTTGCACTTTTAAAGCAACCCTGTTATTAAGGATTCTAATTCAATATAGGCATACCTGGGCAAAAGGCTAATCAATTTTTACCTTTCCAATTGCCTGCACCAGAAGAATGCCACTCCGCCAGTGTTGCCAACCGTCAGTATTTTTGGGCACTTCTCTCCTGCCAGTAAATGCCTGTAAGAGGAAAAAGTTGGCAGTAAAAAAATATGGCTGTGACGCTTGTCCCGAAACCATCCTAATGGCTGTGTGTTCAGGTGGTGCCGGCGTGGGTGGTTGGGGGGTCTGGCGGAGGTGGTACCTGAGCATGTCGTGTGATGTCATGGTGCAAGGGTGCCGAGCGGAGCGGTGGCAGTCTCGTGTGCGGGTCTGTAGGGTGGGAGCAAGGCAAGCAGGGAGCGGAACCGTCAGTGCCGTATGGACTGGAGTGGACTGGAGGTACCACCTGGCATGGAGAGAGACTGTCACTGTGATTTAGGAGAGGACAAGTTGCGTCGCAGAGGTGTCATCATCATCTGTGCTGCTGCACACTGCTGTCAGTGTCACGGTGAGAGTCAATTTCATGGGTGTGTTCCTGCCCATTCTAATTTTTTGCCCTCCTGAATCCTGTCCCTGAGCTACTTATTTACTATATCGAAAATAAAAGAAATAGGTTTTTTTGCCCTAATATCTACCTTAAATCACATTTCTGGTTGCATGTTGTACTTATTTGTAGCCTAAATACTGCAAATACTTTGCACTTAATAACTGTAATTTTGTAACTTTTGGAAATGCCAGTGAAAACTTGGCTTTGCCACTAAATTTTGTGTTTTGTGTGAGTAAATTTTAAACTGGTAAGTTGGCAACACAACACCCTGCTTGTGAGAAATCCCCCGCTGAAGTTCAAAGGCATATAGGACAAGTAGAAGGCGCAATACTCCAGAAATGACCATATAACATCCATAATAGCCCAAACAAGTATGATGAGGAGTAAGTCGGTATGTCAGGGCTGCCACCAACGGAGACCAGAAGCCAATTCCAGTGAAGCTGAGAGAAAACAAGGAGAGGGGCGCCTCTGAATGTATATATCAAAACACTTTAATAGTAAAAACAATATCCACTCACATGGGAGAAAGTATAGTTGAGTAGATCTCTGGGCTGGGTATTGTCCAGGATCAGGATGGGTGACCAAGTCACAGTAGGTCTACTTCTCACGCTCAGAAACGCGTCGTATTCTTGTGATGTCACCGCCCTGTGCCATGCTGTTCTATGCGATCCAAGCCTCGCTTTGGGATCAACACCGCACGGCCGTCTCCCATCACAGCGGTCACCAGCTAGGTATGGTTGAGTACATCTCTGGGCTGGGTATTGTCCAGGAGCAGGATGGGTGTCCAAGTCACAGTAGGTCCACTTCTCGCTGATGATGTGCTGCACATCAAATCCCAGGAAAGGATGGGGCGGTGAACTGTCAAAGCTTGTTGATTCTCAGCGCTGCAGCTCCAAAAGTCTTAGCTGGTGACCGATGTGATGGTAGACGGCCGCGCGGTGTTGATCCCAAAGCGAGGCTTGGATCGCATAGAACAGCATGGCACAGGGCAGTGACGTCACAAGAATACGACGCGTTTCTGAGCGTGAGAAGTGGACCTACTGTGACTTGGTCACCCATCCTGATCCTGGACAATACCCAGCCCAGAGATCTACTCAACTATACCTTCGCCCATATGAGTGGATATTGTTTTTACTATTAAAGTGTTTTGATATATACATTCAGAGGGGAAACCAATACTTCTTTGAGTGACAATTTTTTTGGCCTCCTGCAGTATGCACTGGCCCTGCTCTCTCCCCACCCTTGTTGCTAGTGATTTAAATAGATTAATAATATGGAATAGTACAGTTGAGTTACCATGTATTGTTTTTAAAAGCTGGGGTTCCCTCATGAAGCGCATGGAACAGGAAATGATGTGGGCAGGATGTAGGGTAGGGAAGGCAGAAATTGAACTTAGCCATGTGCTGAAACAAAGAGCCGAAGTTTTGGAAACTCAGAGAAGTAAGGAGCTATTCTCTTCAGTGCCCATTCACACTTAGAGTAGATTTAGATGTGTGTCTAAATTTCCTTTGCTTTAGTGTGTCTAAATTTCCTCTGAAGCCCCATCCGTGCTTGGATTGCAAACTAGAGTCTACTGACAGCGTTGAGAAAGCAACTTGGCACCTTCTCTCCGCCTGTTTTTAACCCCTTTGTTTGCAGGGCTTCCTCATTGACTTGAATGTATAGTGTTCACTACAATTTGGGTCACTTTACAGTGGGCACAAAGTGAAGCATCACAGCCAGTGGCGGCCCATTCATTAGGGACGCCCGAGCGCCGCCCCTCTATCCATGACGCTGCCCCCTATTCATGCGGCCGGCCCCTTTCAGGATGGCGGGCGCATGAATTAGAGCGTTGGGGGTGTTTTTTTGAAGCACCCGATTAGAGCCGGAGGCTCTAATAAGCTTCAAAATAGGGTGGGCTCGTGGCGCAGAGCATTGCGCTACGAGCCCACCCAGTGTTACAAACACTATTGAAACACTGATCCTCAATCTGGCCAATCAGAAGCGGGTTTGAGACCCATTTTCCAATGGGCCGAAAAGAGAAGAGTCCCAATTGGCCGCCAAGGAGAAGGGAGGAACCAGAAGTCTCTGCGATGCCCGTGGAGAGCAGGGGAAGGGGAAGCCGCTGCCCGGGAGAAGCGCTGCCCACCATGATGGGGTAAGTGCTCCAGACCTGACTGACCGGGGGGGTGGTACTGTTTGCCGCCCTCAAAGAAAATTACCAGAGGCTGCCACTGATCATGGCCATGACATGTAAACATCTCTGTCCACTGCCTATAGAAGCTATAGGGGGACGGTTGCAGGGGGAAAACCGGAGCTCAACCGCGCACTTTTTATGCTCTCCAACCAGCAAGTCTAAACGAGGCCTTATGCATTGTGGTAACCGTAGCCGCATTTGTTAGTAGGGTGCCATTATTTTTAATGGCATCCAAGTATTGGAACCATGTACCCGCACTGCAGCATACTCTAATGCACATGTTGTGGTGCACTGCATTAGAAAAAAATCCAAATGTTAGCACATGCTATTATTATTATTATATTTTTAATGAAGATCCACTCCTATATATTGTTTGTTAGAGTACATAGTTATGAGGATCAACCTGCCACCTTCCCTCCTGCTGCAGCAACTTTGAAGGCAATGGCTGATTCATAAGTGCAGCTTGTCTAGAATGTGAACTCTTTCCACAGACAAGCAGTGCAAGAAGAATGCAGAGGGAGGGGTACATGTCAGGCTCTGTATTTCTCTTGCCCTTGCTCGTCTTTTCAAAGTGCTCACAACCAAGACAAACTGCACTTGACCAGCCTTCTCCTTCAAAGCTGTTGTCGAATCAGCTGCAGCAAGAGGGAAAGGGGGTAGGTCAGACCTCAAAACTAGGGTTAGAAAGCACTTATCAACAAGGGACAATGTACTTTTTATCCATAGAGGACAGAACTGTAACAAAATATAACAATAGATCTTCTTTAATTTATATTTCAATTATTATTTATTTATATTTCTAAATATTACCATGTGACGCAACGCAGTTTGTCTCGTATGTGAACACTTTCCACTTAACAAGCGGCAAGAAGAATGCAGAGGGAGGGGTACATGTCAGTCTTTGCATTTCTCTTGCCCTTGTTTAGTCTTGTCAAAGTGCTCACAGCCAAGACATGCATCAGCCGTCTCCTTCAAAGCTGTTGTTGATCAGCTGCAGCAAGGGGAAAGAGGTAGTTAGAAAGCACTTAGCAACACGGGATAATGTACTTCAAGTACCTTGTCCTACAGAGGTCAGAACTGTAACAAAAATATACCATAAGATCTTCTTTAATTTATACTTAATTTATTATTTATTTATAATTCTAAATATTACCATGTGACGCAACACATAGTTTATTGTTAAATAGTAAAACGGCACAATAATACATCTCAACGATTTAAAACCCACCCAGATCAGATACATTTCTCATATTTTATAAAACTATCCTACACACCAAAACTGTTACGGGCCGTACACACGATAGGATTTTCCGACAACAAATGTTGGATGTGAGCTTGTTGTGGGAAAGTCCGACCGAGTGTATGCTCCATAGAACATTTGTTGGCGGAATTTCCACCAGCAAATGTTTGAGAGCAGGTTCTCAAATTTGCCGACAGCGTGTGTACACAATTCCGATGCACAAAAGTCCACGCATGCTCGGAATCAAGCAGAAGAGCCACACTGGCTATTGAACTTCATTTTTCTCGACTCGTCGTACGTGTTGTACGTCACCTCGTTCTTGACGTTTGGAATTTTCGACAACATTTGTGTGACCGTGTGTATGCAAGATAAGTTTGAGCCAACATCCTTCGGAAAAAAATCCACGCTTTTGTTGTCGGAAAATCCTATCGTGTATACATAGCTTTACACTTTTATCAAGAAAAAAGCTCCACCCAAAACTTAAATAACGTCCATACAATTATGCGTACATTTCCATGTACCCCACCCACATGGGCATGCCCCACCTATCTGGTGTTTGAAAATAATTCCTGGAAAAATGCATATTCTATTATTCTTTCTAATTTGGAAGAATTGTTCTGTTCTTCTAAACTCCTCTGCTCCTTAATATTGAATATTTATTTTGTATAGTCTATAATTAATTATGACGAGAAGAGAAGACAATACAGCAGTCTTTAGGATCCTCTTATAGCTTACATAATCCCGCGAGGCTGTCTGGACGTCTTTGTATGTATTTGCTTAGACCTGAGGAACCACCTGTTTTTTTGCCTAGACAAGTTCAGGTCCCCAAGACAAAGCTTGTACGCTTGCCTCCTACGCTTCCTGAGAGATCAGAGCTTCTAGGTCAACAGGCAGTTTGGTAAAAGCATTTCATTCAGTGAATATAACCAGACTTTAAAGATGTGTAACTTATTAGGTATGTCTAGGAAAAAGCAAAAAAAATAAAATAAAACATATTCAGTAAATCCTTGCAACACTCGCACATTTCACCATGATTTATCCCATTACAAAAACGGCACTGCCAGGATACAGAACCTCCTTCGTCAATGTGGAGGAACTTCAAGTATGCAAAAACAGTACATCTGCACACAAGCCTATGTCCACGCTCTTTCTTTTTGTTGTAAAAGCATGGCAGTACAAAACAGTCAAGCTTTCATGTCCAGCCCTTTATCAAGCTAGGAGCAGGGACGGTGCTACCACTAGGCAAACTAGGCAGCCGCCTAGGGCGCCGGACCACTGGTGTTCCTACTCTCTTCTCTCTGCAGCAAGCAACTAAGTCTCAGCATCAGCAAGCAGCCGCCGCTCCGTTCGTACATAGTGTCAGAGGCGCAGTGGTGGAGGACTGTGTCTGTGTCCCTACTTCCAAATGAATGGAAGCATGCAAACATTCATTGATGGGCACTAGTAGGCCACATTGATGGGCGTTAGGGAGGCTGCATTTGATGGGCGCTGGTAGGCTGCATTGATGGGTGTCAGGGAGGCTGCATTTGATGGGCGCTGGTAGGCTGCATTGATGGGCGTTAGGGAGGCTGCATTTGATGGGCGCTGGTGAGCTGCATTTGATGGGTGCTTCATTAAAAAGGTGGGGTATACATGGGCAGGGCAAAGTGGGTGGAGTCAGGGGTGGAGCCGGGGGGGGGCAAAATGAGGTTTCGTCTAGGGTGTCAAAAATCCTTGCACCAGCCCTGGCTAGGAACAAACTAGATACCGTATATACTCGAGTATAAGCCGAGTTTTTCAGCACATTTTTTTGTGCTGAAAATGCCCCCCTCGGCTTATACGCAAGCAGCTTTTCTGCAGCAGAGAATGACATTTTCCAAACCGACTTTGGAGTACTACAACATATCCAGAGCTGGGGTTCCTAGCACCAAGTGACCCCGATAAACAGGGCCCTAAATTCGGTTGGGAAAATGTCATTCTCTGCTGCAGAAAAGTGCTTGACATTTTCCGAACCGACTTTGGGAAGCCGAGCTTTGGATATATTGTAGTGCTAGTCCCACTGAGTTTGCACACCAAATTTGGGGTTCCTAGCACCAAGTGGCCGCGAGATACGGGGCCCCAAAGTCAGTCAACTGTGTCCATCTGCAGCAATGTCATTTCGGGACCTTTGGGTTCAGAGACCCCAAATTTTGGCTGCAGCTAGGTGGCATCTAGGAACCGTTAACTACAGAGTTTGAAGTTCGAGGGACCTATGGCTGCAAATGGGCACAGTGAGGCTGTAAATGGGCATTGTTGACCCTCTTTGCCACTTACAGTAGCTGCGCATTTCTCACCCTAGGCTTATACTCGAGTCAATAAGTTTTCCCAGTTTTTTGTGGTAAAATTAGGTGCCTCAGCTTATATTCGAGTCAGCTTATACTTGAGTATATACAGTAGGTATTATCTGGACATAGGAAGAGAGAGTTCACCCATGATCATTAATTGGGAAAGGCCACCACATGTAGCCCCAAGAAGGAATTGGTTGAAAGCCCTGGATTCAAAATGGATTTTTTTTGCAATACGGAGTATATGAAGTGGAGTGCAGGGACTCAAGCTATCCTGCTCTCAGGCACAAAAAGACTTGCGGGAGTGGTTTCAGAAGAAATTTAGAAGGAAGCAGCACACTCATGGTCGAGATTCCGAATATTGTCATTTTATCACAGTAATGCCCTGTACACACGATAGGATTTTCCGACTGAAAATGTTCCATGGGAGCTTGTTGTCGGAAATTCCGACCGTGTGTAGGCTCCATCAGACATTTTCCATCTGGATTTCCATCACACAAAATCTGAGATCTGGATCTCAAATTTTCAGACAACAAAATCTGTCGTCCTAAATTCCGATCGTGTGTACACAATTCCGACGCACAAAGTTCCACGCATGCTCGGAATCAAGCAGAAGAGCCGCACTGGCTATTGAACTTCATTTTTCTCGGCTCGTCGTACGTGTTTTGTACGTCACTGCGTTCTTGACGTTCGGAATTTCCAACAAGATTTGTGTGACTGTGTGTACTCAAGACAAGTTTGAGCCAACATCCGTCGGAAAATAAACATGGATTTTGTTGTCGGAAAATCCGATCGTGTGTACAGGGCATTAGAAACAAGTCAAGGCTTGAATCAGCTGCTAAAGTCTCATTATTGTATGCAAATACTCAGACTACATTTTTGAACCCTTTAACCTTTTCCGGTTTAGTATAACTTCAGTCCAACTTTCACCAGTATATTTATGACTGATGAAGGTTACAAAGTTAGGCTGTAAAAAGGCACAAGTCCATCTAGTTCAATCAATAGATAAAATAAATAGAATACATATATTCTCTCTCTCTCTCTCTCTCTCTCTCTCTCTCTCTCTCTCTCTCTCTCTCTCTCTCTCTCTCTCTCTCTCTCTCTCTCTATATATATATATATATATATATATATATATATATATATATATATATATATA
The DNA here is from genome assembly GCF_042186555.1 of Aquarana catesbeiana. Lineage (NCBI taxonomy): Eukaryota > Metazoa > Chordata > Amphibia > Anura > Ranidae > Aquarana > Aquarana catesbeiana. The sequence continues at coordinate 211,441,966 of NC_133335.1, forward strand.
TAAAAGTGAGTACACCCCTAACATTTTTGTAAATATTTTATTCTATCTTTGCATGTGACAACACTGAAGAAATGACACTTGGCTACAAGTAGTGAGTGTACAGCTTGTATAACAGTGTAAATGTGCTGTCCCCTCAAAATAACTCAACACACAGCCATTAATGTCTAAACTGCTGGAAACAAAAGTGAGTACACCCCTAAGTGAAAATGTCCAAATTGGTCCAAATTTGCCATTTTCCCTCCCCGATGTCATGTGACTCATTAGTGTTACAAAGTCTCAGGTGTGAATGGGGAGCAGGTGTGTTAAATTTGGTGTTATCACTTTCACTCTTTCATACTGGTCACTGGAAGTTCAACATGGCACCTCATGGCAAAGAACTCTCTAAGGATCTGAAGATCTGAAAAAAAGAATGGTTGCTCTACATAAAGATGGCCTAGGCTATAAGAAGATTGCCAAGACCCTGAAACTGAGCTGCAGCATGAGGTGTCCATGACCATACAGTGGTTTAACAGGACAGGTTTCACTCAGAACAGGCCTTGCCATGGTCAACGAAAGAAGTTGAGTGCACGTGCTCAGCATCATATTCAAATATCCCCTTTTTTTTTTTTTGCAAAGTTTGCTAGAAAGGGTATAGCAGTGTGCAGAGGGTTCATCCAGTATTTTTAGCACTGATAGGTGGCACTTATGGGCACTGATAGGTGTCACTGATGGGCACTGATAGGCAGCACTGATGGGCACTGATGGGCACTGATAGGCAGCACTGATGGGCACTGATAGGCAGCACTGATGGACACTGATAGGCAGAGCCGGTACAGGGGGGGGGGGGGGGGCGGAAGGGATGAATGCCTTAGGCGGTACAATTTATTGGGGGTGGGGGGCGCAGTGAAGTGTCCTTCTAAAAGGTGGCTGGACTGGAGTGATTGCTCGGAGGCTCCAGCTGCTATAGCCTGCACTTGTAACGATGTGCTGAGTGCGCTGAGTCCTGCACACCTGACACAAGCCTACACAGACAAGCTTTTCATTTGCCTTGAGCCCTGTCAGCAGAGATTCTCCCCCTGACAGGCCCTCTGTACTGTAGTCCCGGCCCGGTGTGACGTCACCAGCTGGGAGGAACAGATCTCCTCCCAGCCTGATGGGAGGGAGGAGATCAGACCTCCCACCATGATGGGAGGAGCAGAGAGTGCAGCATGATGGGAGGAGGCGCAGAGGAGCAGGAGATCAGACCTCCCACCAAGATTGGGAGGAGCAGAGAGCGCAGCGTGGTGGGAGGAGCAGAGAGCGCAGTGTGATGGGAGGAGCAGAGAGCACAGCGTGATGGGAGGAGCAGAAAGCACAGCGTGATTGGAGGAGCAGAGCGCACAGCATGATGGGAGAGCAGAGAGCGCAGCGTGATAGGAAAGCAGAGAGCGCAGCATGATGGGAGGAGCAGAGAGCGCAGCGTGATGGGAGGAGTAGAGAGCGCAGCGTGATGGGAGGAGCAGAGAGCACAGCGTGATGGGAGGAGCAGAGAGCACAGCGTGATGGGAGGAGCAGAGAGCACAGCGTCATGGGAGGAGCAGAGAGCACAGCGTCCTGGGAGGAGCAGAGAGAACAGCGTGATGGGAGGAGCAGAGAGCACAGCGTCATAGGAGGAGCAGAGAGCACAGCGTCATGGGAGGAGCAGAGAGCACAGCGTCATGGGAGGAGCAGAGAGCACAGCATGATGGGAGGAGCAGAGAGCACAGCGTGATGGGAGGAGTAGAGAGCTCAGCATGATGGGAGGAGCAGAGAGCACAGCGTGATGGGAGGAGTAGAGAGCTCAGCATGATGGGAGGAGCAGAGAGCACAGCGTCATGGGAGGAGCAGAGAGCACAGCGTCATGGGAGGAGCAGAGAGCACAGCGTCATGGGAGGAGCAGAGAGCACAGCGTCATGGGAGGAGCAGAGAGCACAGCATGATGGGAGGAGTAGAGAGCTCAGCATGATGGGAGGAGCAGAGAGCACAGCGTGATAGGAGGAGCAGAGAGCACAGCGTCATGGGAGGAGCAGAGAGCACAGCTTGATGGGAGGAGCAGAGAGCACAGCGTGATGGGAGGAGCAGAGAGCACAGCGTGATGGGAGGAGCAGAGAGCACAGCGTGATGGGAGGAGCAGAGAGCACAGCGTGAGGGGAGGAGCAGAGAGCACAGCGTCATGGGAGAAACAGAGAGCACAGCGTCATGGGAGGAGCAGAGAGAACAGCGTGATGGGAGGAGCAGAGAGCACAGTGTCATGGGAGGAGCAGAGAGAACAGCTTGATGGGAGGAGCAGAGAGCACAGCGTGATGGGAGGAGTAGAGAGCTCAGCATGATGGGAGGAGCAGAGAGCACAACGTGATAGGAGGAGCAGAGAGCACAGCGTCATGGGAGGAGCAGAGAGCGCAACGTGATGGGAGGAGCAGAGAGCACAGCATGATGGGAGGAGCAGAGAGCAAAGCGTGATGGGAGGAGCATAGAGCACAGCGTGATGGGAGGAGCAGAGAGCACAGCGTGATGGGAGGAGCATAGAGCACAGCGTGATGGGAGGAGCAGAGAGCAAAGCGTGATGGGTGGAGCATAGAGCACAGCTTGATGGGAGGAGCAGAGAGCACAGCTTGATGGGAGGAGCAGAGAGCACAGCGTGATAGGAGGAGCAGAGAGCACAGCTTGATGGGAGGAGCAGAGAGCACAGCGTGATAGGAGAGCAGAGAGCACAGCGTGATGGGAGGAGCAGAGAGCACAGCGTGATAGGAGAGCAGAGAGCGCAGCGTGATGGGAGGAGCAGAGAGCACAGCGTGATGGGAGGAGCAGAGAGCACAGCGTGATGGGAGGAGCAGAGAGCACAGCGTGATAGGAGGGGCAGAGAGCACAGCGTGATAGGAGGAGCAGAGAGCACAGCATGATGGGAGGAGTACAGAGCACAGCGTGATGGGAGGAGCAGAGAGCACAGCGTGATGGGAGGAGCAGAGAGCACAGCGTGATGGGAGGAGCAGAGAGCACAGCGTGATGGGAGAGCAGAGAGCACAGTGTGATTGGAGGAGCAGAGAGCACAGCGTGATGGGAGGAGTACAGAGCACAGCGTGATGGGAGGAGCAGAGAGCACAGCATGATGGGAGAGCAGAGAGCACAGTGCGATGGGAGGAGCAGAGAGCACATCGTGATGGGAGAGCAGAGAGCACAGCGTGATGGGAGAGCAGAGAGCGCAGTGTGATGGGAGGAGCAGACAGCGCAGTGTGATGGGAGGAACAGAGAGCGCAGTGTGATGGGAGGAGCAGACAGCGCAGTGTGATGGGAGGAGTAGAGAGCGCAGTGTGATGGGAGGAGCAGACAGCGCAGTGTGATGGGAGGAGTAGAGAGCGCAGTGTGATGGGAGGAGCAGAGAGCGCAGTGTGATGGGAGGAGTAGACCTAGAGGAGCCGAGGAGGAGGGACTAAGCTCTGCAACCTGCAAGATCTCAAGTAAGCCCATACTGGAGAGTCGCGCTATAGCCGTATATCAGCCATAGAGCGCCATTAAAGTGGTTAATTGAACAAGCTGAAGTTCGGAGTTGATTGGCTATTGTGCACAGCTGCACCAGATTCTCAGCGCTCTGGTTTTAGTAAATTTCCCTCGGTGGATTACTTCTTTTGGATACATTAGGATGAAATACCACATATCAGTGATGTAAGTAGTTAGTAAAAAGAATATGGCAATGAAAGTTATTTGTATTTTGTTGTTAAAATAGATTTGTTTCAGCTTTTTTTTTTTTTTTTTGGTTCTGCATGTCTTTTTTTTTTTCCTGTACTTAGCAGTTATGTTTGTAGTTACAAATAGCAATGCAACAGCAATTCACCCGAGAGTTCACTCGTTGCTCAACGTCAGTAATTGCTATTCCAGGGAGAAATATGAAGAATATTGTAGCTACATACAGGAGCTGTCATGACACAAAGCTCTGCCTTTGGGTTACAATGTCAATTAAGGTTATAGCCAGCCGCAGCCCAATTGTATCACCTTTACCACAAAAGGAAATGGTGTTTTATTGCAATGACTAAATAAGGATAATTGTAGAGAAAGAAAGGAAGGAAGGAGGGAGAAAGACAGACAGAAGGAAAGAGAGAAGAAAGGAAAGACAGAAAGAAAAGAAAAAAGAAAAAAAAGAAGAATTAAAGAAAAGAACAGAAAAAAAAAGAAAGAAAGAAAAGAAAAAAGGGAAAAGAAAGACAGAAAAAAAGGACAGAAAAGAAAAGAAAGAAAGAAAAAAAAGAAAGGAAAAAAAAGAAAGAAAAGAAAAAAGAAAGTGAAAGAAAGAAAGAAAAGAAAAAAGAAGGAAAGAAAAAATAAGAAAGATATAAAAAAGAAAGAAAAAAAGAAAGAAAGAAAGAAAGAAAGAAAGAAAGAAAGAAAGAAAGAAAGAAAAAGAGAGATATCTTTGTGCCTCTATTAGGAAGATTCACCCTCTCTATTCATCATGTTGTCTATTTTACTGTTATCATCCATTCTAAAGGGAAAGTAAAAGAAAATCTCAAATTATGGGTTGTCCCCAGAACAGGAATAGAGGGGAAATCTTCCAATGGGACACAACTAGTTCTGCTGACAGCCAGGGATTCCCTCACTCTGGAGGAATTTCCTCTTGCTTCCTGTTTTGGCTATGGGAAAGGAAGTGAAGGGAAATCTCTCTAATGAAACACAGATGAAAAAGCGGACAGGGGTTATAACCCTTCCTTACTCCATCCAAATTGGAAAAAAAAAAAGTTTTGTCTTTAGTTCTACCTGAAATCTACTATGTAAGAGTATAGGAAGACTGAAAAAGAAGAAAGAAAAAAAAAGGGGAAAAAAAGGGAAAAAAAAAATAAAGACAGAAAAAAAGGAAAGAAAGAAATGAAAAGAAAATAAATGAAAAAGAAAAGAAAGAAAGAAGAAAATAAAAGAAAGAAAAAGAAAGAGAAAGAGAGAAGGAAGGAAAGAGATATTTGTGCCCCCATTAAGAAGATTCACCCTCTCTATTTGAAAAGGAAGAAAGAAAAAAAGGGAACAAAAAGGAAAGAAAAGAAAAGAAAAAGGGCAAAAAAAATAAAGACAGAAAAAAGGAAAGTAAGAAAGAAAGAAATGAAAAGAAAATACATAAAAAAGAAAAGAAAGAAAGAAGAAACGAAAAGAAAGAAAGAGAAAGAGAGAAGGGAGAAAAGAGATTGAGCCCCCATTAGGAAGATTCACCCTCTCTATTGTCATGTTTACTGTTATCATCTAAAGGGAAAGTAAAAGAAAATCTTATATTTTGGGTTGTCACCAGAACAGGAATAGAGGGGAAGTCTTCCATTGGGGAAAGAAAGAAAGAAAAAAATAAGAACAGGAAAAAAAAAGAAAGAAATAAGGGAAAAAAGAAAGAAAGAAAAGAAAAAAAGGTAATAAAGAAAAGAAAAAAAAAGGAAAAGAGAGAAAGAGAGAAAGAGAGAAAGAAAGAAAAGAAAAAAGGAAAAAAAGAAAAGAAAAAAGAAAGAAAAGAAAAAATAAAAGAAAAATAAAGAAAGGAAGAAAGAAAGAAAAGAAAAAAGGAAAAAAAGAAAAGAAAAAAGAAAGAAAAGAAAAAATAAAAGAAAAATAAAGAAAGGAAGAAAGAAAGAAAACGTCCTCCTCTCCCCTGCAGCCACCTCGCACTGACATAGGCGAGCCGGAGCTGTGGGATCACATGACTGTGCCAGAGCAGACAAAAATTAGGTAAGTATACACATTTTTTTTCACAGGGTAGGTAGCAGAAAGGAGGAGGGAACTTTTTTAAGCAAGTACCAATCCAGTTACTATGCGATCCACAAGTCTAATAAGTAAAAAAAAAAAATTTCCTTTACTTCCCTTACAGAGCCAAATCCCCCTTCACTTGTGTCACATGCTCCCCCCTACCAAATGCTGCAGCTCATAGATGGAAGGTTTCAGAGGCCCTGATGTCAATCCTGATATCAGTGGGCGGGACTAGGTGTGGCCAGGTGCCGACTGACAAGCTACAGGCTTGTTAAATTGTTAGTGACAATAGCAGCGCCCCACCTTTCATCCCACTGCAGTGCAAGCAGACACAGCCAACATGACAGTGGCAACTCTACTCTGAATTCAGGAGCAGTGCAGCATTGTTGCCACTTCATTACAAGAGGCTGCATTAGGTTGACTTCACTGGCAGGATCAACCGGTATTTATAGCACTTTACAGGGGGACTAAGAGAAAATTGGCAGTTCAGATGTGTAATAATTGTGTATATATAAGAATGTCAAAAATTCTATGTAATATATAAATATATACTGTAATATACATTTTAATAATATTAATTCAAAGGTGAAGTATCCCGCCTCCATTTTTTTTTTTTTTTTTTACTATTTTTCCATCACATACCTACTTGTATTTATTTTAGGCTCACAACCTCACATAAATCCATGGACAGGTTAATTCAGCGAGTGGCCGAAATATTCACATTACAGCAGACATACTATGGTTATGAGTTCCCCCAGGAGCAATTATGTAATGAGAGTCTGAAGGGATTTTGCTGATTGGCATCTAAGCTGAAGGTTTCAAAAAATGTCACAGCTCTGCCTTGAATGGTCTGTTTGCTTTGCAATAATTAATAGGTCAAAAGTGAAATAAAATAACCATCTGCTACTCTAATGTTGATGTGATGCATACTACATTTTAGAAGATGATATCATTTGGAGGTGGATATATAAATTTGCATGCTTGTGTGTAGTATTTATCACATCAACTGGGCTGTGAAAGCTTAGTGACCACCCCGCGTACATTTACCGTGGCAGGGCGGCCGCTGTGCGCTGGATCACGTATCTGGTAGTGCTTCCGGGTAGGGCACGTGTGCGCGCAGCCCCGGCTGTGCTATGATTTGTTACAGCACGAGCCAATCAGCGGGTCCCGGCCAATGATTGATCGCCTAGACCCACTGATCAACTCCCTAATTCACTGAAGAGAGTTCTGTGTTGATAAACAGCACAGAGTTCTCTACACTGACAGGCAATCTTGCTGTTTTTTTTTATTCCCTGCAAAGCAGGGAACAAAGCAACAAGATTGCTTAGTAGAAGCAGCACACATTGCACATTGTTAGGCACACAGTTAATCCCTTGATAGCCCCTAGATGTTAACCCCTTCCCAGTCAGTGTCATTAGTACAGTGACAGTGTATAGTTTTAGCACTAATCACTGTATTAGCGTCACTGTTCGGGATGAGCCGAACACCCACCCGGTTCGGTTCGCAGCAGAACATGCGAACAGGCAAAAAATGAGTGTGGACACCATTAAAGTCTATGGGACACAAACATGAAAAATCAAAAGTGCTAATTTTAAAGGCTTATATGCACGTTTCACAAACAATGAGAAATAAACAGAAACAAAGTATTTCTCCCTCAGCGCTCATGCAAAAAAAAAAAATATGATAAATAAAAATATATATAGCTGCTACTATAAAAATGTAAACTGTATCAAAAAATATGTTAAAAAAAAACAAAGTCTTTTAAACACTGGCAGCGCTTAAGAAGTTCATATGTGAAATAAATTATTAAAAAAAGGTGAAAAGTTTCACTTGTGTCTTAATTGTGTACAGCAGGGTGTGGGGTGGTAGCTGATCCGTTTAAAAAGAATGTTGAACATTCTGTTGAATGTTGAAAAAGAGGGCCTTCTGAGGAAAGCATTGAGGAAACGCACATCAGGGCATGACCATACAGCTACCCACGCCATTGATCTTCTGTGATACCCGGGAAGCGGTAATAAGGTATATCGGGACTCAACGATCTATGATACATGCTTATATTATTTTAATACATTATGGAAGTATGCAGAGTGCGCTGACGGCTATCCAAATATCCGTTCACGGATCCAGTCCTATTTGAGTGAACTAAGTCCATCGATATTAACCCTTTCATGACTAAGCCTTTTTTTAAATTTGGTGTTTACAATTTAAAAGCCGTATTTTTTGCTAGAAAATTACTTAAAACCCCCCCAAACATATTTTTTAGCAGAGAATCTAGAGAATAAAAATGAAGATTGTTGCAATATTTTATATCACACGGTATTTGTGCAGCGGTGTTTTAAACGCAATTTTTTGGGAAAAGGGACACTTTCATGAATTTAAAAAAATCCAAACAGTAAAGTTACCCCAATTTTTTTGTATAATGTGAAAGATGATGTTACGCCGAGTAAATAGATACCAAACATGTCACGCTTTATAATTGCACGCACTCGTGGAATGGCGACAAACTATGGTACCTAAGAATTTCCATAGGCGACGCTTTAAATTTTTTTTTTTTTACGGTTACCAGTTTAGAGTTAAAGAGGAGGTCTAGTGCTAGAATTATTGCTCTCACTCTGACAATCGCGGCGATACCTCACATGTGTGATTTGAACACCGTTTACATATGCGGGCGCGACTTCCGTATGCGTTTTCTTTGCTGCGCGAGCTCGCTGGGACGGGGGCGCTTTAAAAAAAAATGTTTTTCTTATTTATTTTATTTAATTATATATTTATAAATTGTGTTTGAAAAAAAAATTTTTTTTGATGACTTTTTTTGCTGTCACAAGGGATGTAAACATCCCTTGTGACAGTAATAGGTGGTGACAGGTACTCTTTATGGAGGGATCGGGGGTCTAAAAGACCCCCGATCCCTCCTTTGCACTTCAAAGTATTCAGATCGCCGAAAATGACGATTCTAAATACTGTGTATTTTTTTTAAACCGGTGCCATTGGCAGCCGAGTAAACGGGAAGTGACGTCACGACGTCGTTTCCGCGTTTACAATGAGAAGGCTGGAATGAAGCCGCCCACAGCTTAGTTCCAGCCCGCCCCCAGCCGCCAGAGGCAGCCGATTGGTCACTGGGTCTTCCGATCGAACGGGAGGCCCGGTAAGAGCGGCGGGAGGGGGGAAGTCCCCTCCTACTCCTCCGGTATAACAGCCGAGCGGCTTTTAGCCGCATCGGTTGTTATACTCGGATAGCTGATCGCCGGCTCTAAACAACGGGCATTATCCAGGTATAACCCCCGAAAGCCGAGTACGCACATCTGCGTGCGCTCGGCGGGAAGGGGTTAAACCAGTGAAAGGCATGCTGTTAACCCATCACCTTCTGGTAAGTGAATTACCTATAGGGGATTCCCATAAAAGCAATGTGGTGAAGGATTTATCTGGGATTTTGATCAGCAGAGAGTTGGTGTTCAACTTTCTTTTTAAACAGATCAGCTACCGCCCCACACCCTGCTGTACACAATTAAGACACAAGTGGAACTTTTCATCTTTATTTATAATTTATTTCACATATGAACTTCTTATATGCAAGTTATTGCCATAAAAAGTATGTGGGGACCCGGTACTGCCCCAGGGGAGATGTATCAATGCAAAGGAAAAGGTTTAAAAACGACCATTTTTTTCAGGAGCAGTGATTTTAAGAATGCTTAAAGTGAAACGATAACAATTAAATATTCCTTTAAATATCGTGCCTGGGGGTCCCCTTAGGCTGTCTGTAAAGTAGCGCGTCTTTCCCATGTTTATAACAGTCCTGCAGCAAAATGACATTTCTAAAGGAAAAAAATGTCATTTAAAATTGCTCACGGCTGTAATGTATTGCTGGGTCCCGGCAATATACATAAAAAATCACTGAAAAAAACGGCGTGGGTTCCCACCCCCAGTCCATAACAGGCCCTTTGGGCCTGGTATGGATATTAAGGGAAACTCCACGCCAAAAGAAATAAAATGGAATGGGGGGCCCCCCAAAATCCATATCAGACCCATATCCGAGCATGCAAACTGGCAGGCCGCAGGAAAAAGGGGGGGGAACGAGAGGGTGCCCCCCCTCCTGAACCGTACCAGGCCACATGCCCTCAACATAGGGAGGGTGCTTTGGGGTCCATGTTGATGGGGACAAGAGCCTCATTCCCACAACCCTTGTGGGGGTCTGCGGGCAGGGGGTTTGATCGGAATCTGGTAGCCCCCCTTAACAAGGCACCCCCCCATGTGAATGGGCATCAGGTACATTGTACCCCTACCCATTCACCAAAAAAAGTGTCATAAAAGTAAAAATGACAGGAGACAATTTTGGACAATTTCTTTATTAAATTTTTTTTTTTTTAAAGTGTCCCGCAATGTAAATCCATCGTCAATCACGGCGTCCAACGGTCCTGAGAAAAAAAAAAGGGGAAAAACCCAGGCCCGATGGGAGGCTTCTCCGCAACTGCTGTTTTTTTTGCTTTGACAGCTCTTATATAGCCATGGGCAGGCCAACCGCTGACATAACCAAGTAACCCAGCCCCCTTAATGTGACGTCAGAGGGGGGTGGGGCCACCCATTTACGTCACCGCCCTTGACTATATAATAGCTGTCAAAGCAAAAAGACGGCAGTCACGGGGATGGCTCCCATGGAGGCAAAGTTTTTTTTCAGGACCGTCGGCGCCGTGATTGAAGATGGATGGACATCGCGGGACACTTTTTTTTTTTAATAAACGAATTGCCAAAAACTGTCTGCTGTCATTTTTACTTTTTTGACAGGACACTTTTTTTGGTGAATGGGTAGGGGTACAGTGTACCCCTACCCATTCACATGGAGGGGGGCCGGGATCTGGGGGCCCCCTTATTAAAGGGGGCTTCCAGATTCTGATAAGTCCCCTACCCGCAGACCCCCACAACCACCGCGCAAGGGTTGTGGGGATGAGTCCCTTGTCCCCATCAACATGGGGACAAGGTGCTTTGGGGGGACCTCAAAGCACCCTCCCCACGTTGAGGGCATGTGGCCTGGTACGGTTCAGGAGGAGAGTGGTGCGCTCTCGTCCCCCCCACCTTTTCCTGAGGCCTGCTAGGTTGCGTGCTCCGATAAGGGCCTGGAATGGATTGGGGGGGGGGCCCAACCCCCTTTTTTTTTTTTTTTTTTTTTGAGTGGGGGTTCCCCTTAAAATCCATACCAGACCTGAAGGGCCTGGTATGCATTTTGGGGGGACCCCCATGCCATTTTTATTTTACATTTTGGCGCAGGGTTCCCCTTAACCACTTCAATACACTATATTATATATACTACAATATCTGCACTGACTAAATATAGATTCTACACTATATATATATATATATATATATATATATATATATACAGTATATATATATATATATATCTCAAATACACTGCCTGCACACCTATAACTAAGCTGCCTAATCTCTCTTCATTCATTACACTACATACGGCCGCCGTGTAAGCAGCAGCCTTATATAGTGTGGGGCATGGACTTGAGCCATGCTTGGCCAAAGGCACCCTGCCTTTGACTAATCATGGCTCCCACAGCAGAGCATGCTGTGATTGGCCAAAGCATGTAGGTCAGGTGCATGCTTTGGCCAATCATCAACATCATTGAAGATCGCAGTGCATTATGGGGCCATCTGCGGCGCTCGAATTTGCTGCGAACGCCCCATAATGTTCAGAATTCGGCAAACTCGAACCGCGTACTCATCCCTAGTCACTATTGATGTCAGTGTCAGTCAGTTAGTGTACCCCCCAGCCAGCATCAGTTAGTGTCAGATTTCTCACCACACTATCACAGTCCCACTATAAGCCGCTGATCACTACCATTACTAGTAAAAAAAAAAAAAAAATTCCAGTATATCCCATAGTTTGTAGACCAGTATATCCCATAGTTGTTTTTTTTTACTTTTTTTTTATGCGCATTTTTGTGTCACATTTTTGGAGTGGCACCATTTATTTGAATGGGCCATAAACGCACCAAAGAACCTCATGTACCAAATTTTGTCACAGCACCAGATATGTTTGGCATTGCGTTTTTTGCCGTGGTTTTTGTGCGTTTTATAATACTACAATCATGGCAAAATCACACTGCGTTTGCGGTGCCATTAGGAAATAATGGCATCACAAACGCTCCCCGTGTTTTGCTGCGATTCTAGAATAGCGGGGAGAATTGCGATTTGAAAACGCTCAAGTGTGAAAGGAGCCTAAGTGCTTTCTCACATATTAAAAATAAATTATTTATTTAGTGGTTTTGTTTGTGGATTTTACTACATTTAGTTAAGTGGTTGTAAAACTCAAACATCAAATACAGTGGAACCTCAGATTGCGAGTAACGCATTTTACGAGCGTTTCGCAATATGAGCTATTTTTTTTTTTCTTTTTAAATTGACTCACTTTATAAGCGTTGTCTCGCAAGACAAACAGGATTCAAGCCTCTGGAGTGTGCAGTACCGCATTTGGCCAGAGGCGCGGGGTGCCGGTGACGCTCAGAAACACAGAGATACCCGGAGGCTCTTGGAGACACTCGGAAACACTCAGAGACACTCGGAAACACTCTGTTCCCGAGTGTCTCCGGCGCCCCCGCACCTCTGGCCACATGCGGTACTGCATAGACAAGCAGTGACTGTGGAATGGATTATCTGAGTTGCCATTGATTCCTATGGGGAAACTCGCTTTGATATACGAGTGCTTTGGATTACAATCATTCTTCTGGAACGAATTATGCTGGTTATCCAAGGTATTACTGTATGAACAAAACATATCCCTCTATAGTGTGTACTTGTCTCAATCCAGAGCACTAAGTGTCTTTTTTGCTTGCTGCCTCATTCCACTGATATCAGTATGAGTCATTACTAACACGTTTTCCTGACACCAAGAGGAAAAAGGTGACAGGGAGGGAGCTCCAGCACACAGCCTGTGATTAACAGCCTCAGCTCTGTTCCTGTGTGCTGTGTGAAGGGGGGTGTGTCCCTTCCTTCCAACCAGCTCTCAGAACACTTCCCATTGAGCTCTGCAGTGTGTAATTTCAGTTCTCCGCCCCTTTTTTTTCAATAGCTCAGACAAGCTTTATAAATTCTGGACTTTTGAGGGATGTAAAAAAGAGAAGGTTCCAGATAAACATGCAGAAGGTATCACCTGTGTGGCCAGTCACTTCACAGGATATATGTAAGGGTTTACAACAGGGGTCTCAAACTGGTGGCTCCCCAGCTGTTGCAGAACGACAATTCCCATGAGGCATTGCAAGGCTGACAGTTACAAGCATGACTCCCACAGGCAGAGGCATGATGGGACTTGTAGTTCCGCAACAGCTTGAGGCCCACCAGTTTGAGACCCCTGGTTTACAACCACTTTAAAAGTTAGAAACATTAACATTATTTTAGGAAGGTATTTATTATTTCTCAAGGAAATCCCCCTTAATACCTTCATCTGTTTTTTTCTCCCAAAGGATGAAACCAATTTTTTTGTTTCAGGCACTTTCCAAGGGCTGAAATTCTGGCTTAGATATGACACAGCAATAATGCTGATGGCTGTGAAGTTCTGCCTGGTGCAGACCATCCCCTGATGCAGCCCCTCACCGTCTGATCACTGGAATGAGGAGACTGAGGAAATGCTCGCTGCTGCCTGCAGCAGACTGATGGCACCACCTCAGCCTAAGAAAACTAACTAGAGGACTTTTTTTTTTTAATTATTAAAAAGTGATACTGTTTCTGTATTATCTTAATAAGTGAGGAATGTATTAATGTAGACGTGTAAAGTAACCAAAAGGCCAACTTTAAAGATATCTGAAATGTTTCCCAGTAAAGAGTTGGAGGTGAAACTGGGTCAGGCTGTAAAAAAATCTTTCATTGAGGCAGATGAGGGAGCCAGCAGGGACTGGGCAGCTACACTTCACCGGAATCAGTCACAGTAACAGACGGCATTCATTCACAGAACAAAGGCCTTTGTCCATGCTCAGTGAGCTCCATATGAGAATTGATGTCACACCAAGCCACAGTGTGCCTCTCCGAGCATTCCGGCAGTCTGGAGACCGATCGATCCCCCCATTAAGTGCCACTTCATTTTGCAGATCACTATTATGTTTACTTATCCTTTCAACCCCATTAACGTATTCAAATCTATGAATATCTGTATTGCAAATACACTATATTACCAAAAGTATTGGGACGCCTGCATTACACGCACATGAACTTTAACGGCATCCCAGTCTTAGCCCGTAGGGTCATAGGTGTGCGCAGCCTATTGCATTAGGGTGGGCACCCCAAAGCGCAAACACACATGCCTTTTTCTGCAGCCTCAGCTGCACGGGGCAGTAAATGAATAGCAAGTGCTCTGTGCTGAGTGGCTTCCTATTCATTCACAAAAGGAAGCATAGTAAATGCGGTTTACTATGCTTCCGTTGTGAATGGTCACAGTGAGCGAGTGTGTTTACTGAGTTCAGTTCATTTAGAAAAGGATGGGGCAGCAAATTACATATTTACTAGCCCCTTCCCTAGCTCTCCATCCTGAAACATTCCCCTCAGAAGCCGGGGGGGAGAGAAGTAGGGGGAATCGGCAATGCACAAAGTGGTTAGGGTGTGCCCAGCCACACCTGGCACACCAACTGCGCACGCCTATGCGTAGGGTTCAATATTGAGTTGGCCCTCCCTTTGCAGCTATAACAGCTTCAACTTTTCTGGGAAGGCTGTCCACAAGGTTTAGGAGTGTGTCTATGGGAATGTTTGACCATTCTTCCAGAAGCGCATTTGTGAGGTCAGGCACTGATGTTGGACGAGAAGGCCTGGCTCGCAGTCTCCGCTCTAATTCATCCCAAAGGTGTTCTATCAGGTTGAGGTCAGGACTCTGATCAGGCCAGCCAAGTTACTCCACCCCAAACTCGCTCATCCATGTCTTTATGGAGGAACTTGACTGGCCTGCACAGAGTCCTGACCTCAACCCGATAGAACACCTTAGAGCGAAAACTGCAAGCCAGGCCTTCTCGTCCAACATCAGTGCCTGACGTCACAAATGCACTTGTGGAAGAATGGTCAAACATTCCCATAGACCAGTGATGGCGAACCTTGGCACCCCAGATGTTTTGGAACTACATTTCCCATGATGCTCATGTACTCTGCAGTGTAGTGGAGCATCATGGGAAATGTAGTTCCAAAACATCTGGGGTGCCAAGGTTTACCATCACTGGTCCAGACACACTCCTAAACCTTGTGGACAGCCTTCCCAGAAGAGTTGACGTTATAGTTGCAAAGGGTGGGCCAACTCAATATTGAGCCCTAGGGACTAAGACTGGGATGCCATTAAAGTTCATGTGCGTGTAAAGGCAGGCGTCCCAATACTTTTGGTAATATAGTGTATATAAACAAGGCAGATAGCTATTCTGTAAAACACATTGTTAGGCACACAGTTAACCCCTTGATCGCCCTTGATGTTTACCATCTTCCCAGTCAGTGTCATTCGTACTAGACATGTGCAATCAGTTTTGTAACGAATTGAAATTTGGCCAAATTTTGCATCTTTCGGACATTCGGATGCATCCGAATGTCCGAATAAAAAAAAATAATGAATTTCAACTAACATGAAAGAAATTATAGCGCATATAACGAATGAATTCGACATGATTCGGTAATCCATTAAAGATCTAATGAAACAAAAGGTCAACTCAAAGTAAATCTTACAGACCAATCAGCTGATTCATTTTGTGCTGGAGGTTGGATTACTGGCAAAGTGCATTCCTGAGAACTGAGTGAGAAGGGTGTTGTATTGTATTTGAGCAGAGGAGAAGAGATATTGTCGTTGTGTGTGTTAATGGATTCAATAAACAAACGATTTTCCAAACTACGAATCATTATCACGTATATATACATACATAAATATCGAATTTCAACTAATACGAAAGAAATTAGAGCGGATAAATCCAATGAATTCGACATGATTCGAGATTCAGTATAACGAATATCGACACTCTACGAATAATAACGAATGATCCGAAAACGACTTAACGTAACATAACGAATATAACAGAACGAAATTATGCATTTTACGAATGACAACGAACTAAAACGAAACTAAATTTCCTGTTGTGTACAAGTCTAATTCGTACAGTGACAGTGCATATATATATGCACTGAGAGCTATCTATATATAGATATATATATATATATATATATATATATATATATATATATATATATAATTGTATATATATATATCTATCTATATATAGATAGATATATATATATATATATATATATATATATATAGATCTCTCGATCTCTCTCTCTCTCTCTCTCTCTCTGTGTATATATATATATTTGTATTTTTTTTTACTTTGTTTTAACTTTTTTGTTTCAGTATATGTATAGTAATAAATAACTCAATGGTAATTTCTCTCTCTCTCTCTCTCTCTCTATTATATATATATCTATATATAGATATATATATATCTATATATATCTATATATAGATATATATCTATTATATAGATATATATCTATATATAGATATATATAGATATATATATCTATATATAGATATATAAATAGATATATATATATTTATAAACATATCTATTTTTATATATATATAGATATATATATCTATATATATGTCTAAATATTTTATTTTTTTTTTACTTTGTTTTAACTTTTTTGTTTCAGTATATGTATAGAAATAAATAACTCGATGGTCATTTTTTTTTGTTACTATTTAAAAATACATTTAATGTATAATTTCATATGCAGATTTTATATCCAGAGTTTACCTTTAAATGGGACGCTACTCACTATAGAGATCAGCTGCAGTCTACCCTGATGGTAAACACATGAAGTATTTCTTTGGTAACTTACGTAGTTGTTGACTGACTGGCTGAGGCCCAGAAGGAAAGTACATCACACACATAACAACATCCTGGAAATGAGGACATTGCACTTCGCTTTGTTGCAACTTGCAAGCTATTAATAACACGGGTTTTACATCAGATGGAGAACAACAAGCTAGGGGAAGTACATTTCTGTTTTTGACTTTCCTTGTTTAAACTACTTTATGCGCTTGAGTAAAATAGGGGAAAGTTTATGAGAATAGACAATCTAGCACCGCCGTTCCCAACCACCGTTGTTGGGGGTTCCGTGAGCTGGGCCTGAGTGGCCTCCCCTATGGTGGATCTGCATATTTCTGGGCAATGTTAATTTCGCCGACTAAAATATTTTTCTTGACTAAATGAATACTATTTTAGTCGCCTAAAATATGACTAAAAATAAAACAAATCACATGACTAAAATATGACTAAAAATAAAACAAATCACATGACTAAAATACGACTAAAAATAAAACAAATCATATGACTAAAATACGACTAACAATAAAACAATCCATATGACTAAAATACGACTAAAACTAAAATGCCATTTTAGTCTAAAGACTATGACTAAAACTAAATTGAAATTAGACGTCAAAATTAAAGGGGTTGTAAATCATCATATGCATTAAGGTGAAAAAACACCTGGCAGTGACCGGCCCCCCAGCACCCCCCCCACCTGTTGAGCCCCGTAATTCTGTTGGAGGTGACGCGCTCTCCCTCTTGATTGGATAGATTGTTAGCAGCGCAGCCATTGGCTTACGCTTCTGTCAATCAAATCCAATGACGCGTGCACCGGGGGGGGGCGGGGCCGAGTCCAGCATTCGGCGGCTATGGACGTCAAATGCTGGTGTAGTGGGCACCTACTTTTAGGTAGGTGACCCTTTTTGCTAGCTTTCTATGTCAGTCAAATTTAGACAGGCTTGTGCTATTACAGCAGGCCTGTTGTTGTCAATTTCCATTTGAGTGGCAGGTAGTTTATGTGATAGTCTCGACCAATCATTGATTTGCTTGGTAATGCCCGGGACTCTCATATAAAAGCGGGGTCACGTGGTGCCGGAGAGAGTTCGAGTCCAGTCCTGCTCTGAAGAGCGAGAGAGCCAGTCTGGTTCCCTGCACTACCACATAAAAATATGTAGGGGGCATCTACTAAGCTGCTGAAAGAAAAAAAAAATTAGAAAAAGGCTTTTCTTATTTTCTTATTTTTTTTCTTAATATTTAATGTTGGAAATATATATTCAGGTAATGTGTGCAATGGCATCACAGCCAATAGAGCTTACAGTTTTTTTTTTGTTTGTTTTTTTTTAGTTTTTATTTTCTAGTTGTACTTCTGTTTGTCAAAAAGCAATATTTTTGTTTGTTTATGAAACTTGGTTTTACTTATAAAGACGTAATATATCACAATGGCTAAATCTATGTCTGTCAGGGCCGGTGCTACCACTAGGCAAACTAGGCAGTCGCCTAGGGCGCCCAGCCACTGGGGTTCCTACTCTCTTCTTTCTGCAGCAAGCAACTAAGTCTCAGCGTCAGCAGGCAGCCGCCGCTCCGTTCGCACATAGTGTCAGAGGCGCAGGACTGTGTCTGTGTCCCGACTCCTGAAAAAATGGAAGCAAGCAATCATTCATTGATGGGCACTGGTGAGGCTGCATTTGATGGGCACTGGTGAGGCTGCATTTATGGGCACTGGTGAGGCTGCATTTGATGGGCACTGGTGAGGCTGCATTTATGGGCACTGGTGAGGCTGCATTTGATGGGCACTGGTGAGGCTGCATTTATGGGCGCTGGTGAGGCTAAAATTAATGTGCGTTGGTGAGGCTTCATTTGATGGGCGCTTCATTAAAGAGGTGGGGTTTACATGGGCAAGGAAAAGGCGGTGGAGTCAGGGGTACAGCCAATGGGGGGGGGGGGGCAAAATGAGGTTTCGCCAAGGGTGTCAAAAATCCTTGCACCAGCCCTGATGTCTGTAGTGCAAGTTCAAACCTTAATTCCATAAATAATAACATGTTCTTAGATGTTTACTGCAGGGGTATATAATGTTTGGCATTTCTAAAGAAATAATGCATTCAAATTTAACTAAACCCATTAGATTTTAGTCAAATAAAATGTACTGGAGATTTTATTTGACTAAAATACGACTAAAACTAAAACAATTTCAGATGACTTAAATACGGCTAAAACTAAAATGGCATTTTAGTCAAAAGACTATAACTAAGTCTAAGACTATAACTGATGTCAAAATTAACACTGGTTCTGGGGGCCAACACCATTTGGCAGAACCATCAGCATGACATCATGATGTTTATAGCTGCCTGTACTGATCACCACTGTGGGGGGGTGGGGGGGTGGGGGTGGTATTATTCTCACTGACCACCAATGTAAGCAACATTCTTCCCATTGACCACCAATATAAGGGGCATTCTTCCCATTGACCACCAATATAAGGGGCATTCTTCCCATTGACCACCAATGTAAGCAACATTCTTCCCACTGATCACCAATATAAGGAACATTCTTCCCACTGATCACCAATATAAGGAACATTCTTCCCACTGACCACCAATGTAAGGAGTATTCTTCCCACTGACCACCAATGTAAGGAACATTCTTCCAACTGACCACCAATGTAAGAGACATTCTTCCTAATAACCCCCAATCCAAGGGCCATCCTTCTCAATGACAACCCAATGTAAAGGGGGGTACACATCGGCCGAATAATGGGCAGCATCAGCCAGTTTCATTGAAACCAGCCGACATTCATCCCGTGTGTACGTCAGCCAATTCGCCGGCATTCAGCCGGCTTCTGGCGAAGGGGCATGACCAAAAAAAGTCTTCCGATCAGTGGCTGAGAGTGCTGACCGGTGTGTTCTGGCGGGGAGGAGGGAGGGCGTCCCCCTGTCAGAACACAGTAGCTCAGCGGGGGAGATTGTTGTACTAACATCAGACTGTTAGTACAGTGGCTCCTCCTCCCGCTGGGTTGAATGAAAAAAGACGGATATTGTGTGCCAGGCTTAAGGGTGCATTCTCACCCGCGGGGTTTCTGCCACTAGCTGCCGAAGGCAGCCACATTGAAAGCGATGGGAGGAGCTGCTGCAGCTGTGCATTGCAGCCAATCAGCTTCTTCCTTCAGCTTGTTCAATTAAGCTTTGTCAATAAAACCTGGAAGCTGATTGGTTTCTGTGCAGAGCTGCTCCAGATTCTGCACTCTCCAGTCTTAGTAAATGCCCCCCCCCCCCCAATATCTCTTTATAGCCTGCACACGGTTTTATTTTATTTTTTATTACACAGAAGCCGAGACATGTATTTCCTACATTAAATATAATGTGAGAGATGATAAAGTTCAGGAACTAATTTTATGTTTAGTGGTGATAGCAACTGGAATTTCAAGTATTCGGCAAACACTGTATTTCCATGGCAACTGTTTTTAACTGCTCCAACGCATGACTTTTTTCTTTTCCTTACACATTGTGCGTGCCGGCTGGAAGTCATTCAAGCATTGCCGCGATGGATACGACCCAAAGAGGGACAAGGATTTCAGCTTGACTTTTCTCTTCACAGATAAAATACAACCATTCTTCTTCCAGCTGGAATAATGGATCCATAAATATAAGGTTGCTTCCCAAACAGTCAATCAAAGTCTATGATATGAAGCTAAATAACCTATAGTGCCTTGCAAAAGTATTCACCCCCTTTGCCATTTTTCGTGTTTTGTTGCCTCACAACCTGGAATTAACATGGATTGTTTGAGGATTTGCATCATTTAATTTACAGAACATGCCCACAACTTTGAAGATGTTTTTTTTTATTGTGAAGCAAACAACAAATAGGACAAAATAACAGAAAAAGTCAATGTGCATAACTATTCACCCCCCTAAAGTCAATACTTTGTAGAGCCACCTTTTGCGGCTATCACAGCTCCAAGTCGCTTTGGAGAAGTCTTTATGAGCTTGCCACATCTTACCACTGGGATTTTTGCCCATTCCTCCTTGCAAAACTGCTCCAGCTCCTTCAAGTTGGGCTTGTGAACAGCAATCTTTAAGTCTCACCACAGATTTTCTATTGGATTGAGGTCTGGGCTTTGACTAGGCCATTCCAATACATTTACATGTTTCCCCTTAAAGCACTCAAGTATTGCTTTAGTAGTGTGTTTGGGGTCATTGTCCTGCTGGAAGGTGAACCTCTGTCCTAGCCTCAAATCACACACAGAGTGGTACAGGTTTTGCTCAAGAATATCCCTATATTTAGCACCATCCATCTTTCCCTCAACTCTGACCAGTTTCCCAGTCCCAACTGCTGGAAAACATCCCCACAGCATGATGCTGCCACCACCATGTTTCACAGTGGGGATGGTGTTCTTTGGGTGATGTGATGTGTGGGGTTTGCGCCAGACATAGCGTTTTCTTGGATGGCCATAAAGTTCAATTTTAGTCTCATCAGACCAGAGCACCTTCCTCCGTACATTTTGGGAGTCTCCCACATGCCTTTTCGCAAACTCAAAACGTGCCATTTTGTCTTTTGCTGAAAGTAATGGCTTTCTTCTGGCCACTCTGCCATAAAGCCCAACTCTATGGAGTGTACGGCTTATTGTCGTCCTATGTACAGATACTCCAGTCTCTGCTGTGGAACTCTGCAGATCCTCCAGGGTTACCTTAGGTCTCTGTGCTGCCTCTCTGATTAATGCCCTCCTTGCCCGGTCTGTGAGTTTTGGTGTGCGGCCATCTCTTGTCAGGTTTGCTGTTGTGCCATGTTCTTTCCATTTGGTTATGATAGATTTGATGGCGCTCCTGGGGATCATCAAAGATTTGGATATTTTTTTATAACCTAACCCTGACTTTTACTTCTCAACAACATTGTCCCTTACTTGTTTGGAGAGTTCCTTGGTCTTCATGGCAGTGTTTGGTTAGTGGTGCCTCTTGCTTAGGTGTTGCAGCCTCTGGAGCCTTTCAAAAAGGTGTGTATATGTAATGACAGATCATATGACACTTATGCCGCGTACACACGGTCGGACTTTTCGTCTACAAAAGTCCAACGGACGCTGACGGACTAAAGCTGGCTGGTAATCCGATCGTGTGTGGGCTTCTCCGGACTTTCAACGGACTTTTTTAGCCTCAAATCCGACGGACTTTAGATTTGAAACATGCTTCAAATCTTTACGTCGTAAGTACGACGGACCCCGAAATCCGCTCGTCTGTATGTTAGTCCGACGGACAAAAACCCATGCTAGGGCAGCTATTGGCTACTGGCTATGAACTTCCTTATTTTAGTCCGGTGTACGTCATCACGTACGAATCCATCGGACTTTTGTGTGGTCGTGTGTAGGCAAGTCCGTTCGTAAGAAAGTCTGCCGCAAGTCCGCCGAAGGTACGTCGGAAGTATGTCGGACAGGCTGTCGGACTTTTGTAGACGAAAAGTCCGACCGTGTGTACGCGGCATTAGATTGCACACAGGTGGACATCATTTCACTAATTATGTGACTTCTGAAGGTAATTGGTTGCACCAGAGCTTTTTACGGGCTTCATAACAAAGGGGTGAATACATACGCACATGCCAATTATCAGTTTTTTATTTCTGAAAAATAGTTTTATGTATATCTTTTTCTAGTTTTACTTCACCAACTTAGACTATTGTGTTCTGATCCATCACATATTATTCAGATTAAAAAAAAAACATTGAACTAAAGGCTGTAATGTAAAACAAAAGAGGTAAAAAGCCAAGGGGGGTGAATACTTTTGCAAGGCACTGTATTGGTGTTTTTTTTAGAGAAGTCGATGTCTCAATTATGGTGTGTGCTCAGGGCATCTCAGTTTAACCCCCTAAAAGATTTTACCCCCTTCATGACCAGAGCATTTTTTGCTATTCAGCATTGCGCTACTTTAATTGAAAATTGCGTGGTCATGCAACACTATACCCAAATGAAATTTATATCATTTTTTTCACACAAATAGAGCTTTCTTTTGGTGGTATTAAATCACCGTGGGGGGCATGCCAATGCACATATGTTAGGCGACATACACGTATGTCACCTAGCCTATATCTGCCCCCTGTCCATAGAATATGTGCTGTGGGCGGGCAGCAAGCAGGTTAACGGCGCCCCCCGCATCTCTGGCCACATACAGTACTGCATACACGAGCGGCCCTCACACCTCTGGCCACATACAGTACTGCATACACCAGCACCCCCCGCACCTCTGCCCACATACAGTACTGCATACACCAGCACCCCCCGCACCTCTGACCACATACAGTACTGCATACACCAGCGCCCCCCGCACCTCTGACCACATACAGTACTGCATACACCAGCGCCCCCCGCACCTCTGACCACATACAGTACTGCATACACCAGCGCCCCCCGCACCTCTGACCACATACAGTACTGCATACACCAGCGCCCCCCGCACCTCTGGCCACATGCAGTAACTGCATACACCAGCGCCCCCCGCACCTCTGGCCACATACAGTAACTGCATACACCAGCGCCCCCCGCACCTCTGGCCACATACAGTAACTGCATACACCAGCGCCCCCCGCACCTCTGGCCACATACAGTAACTGCATACACCAGCGCCCCCCACACCTCTGGCCACATGTAGTATTGCATACACCAGCAGTGGTTGTGGAATGAATCATCTGAGTTTCCATTATTTCTTATGGGGAAACTCGCTTTGATATATGAGTGCTTTGAATTACAAGCATGCTTCTGAAACGAATTATGCTCGTAATCCAAGGTATTACTGTATACTAAATACTAAAACACTGTACAGAATGTACTCGATATCCTCCTCCAAGCATAAAGTATGCATCAGTTCTGCTAATAGAAAAGAAAAATGCTATCAGACAGGAAATATCTTGGTTACACTTAGATTCCATTAAGAAAAAACCCCCCCTGAAAACTATAAGACTCCTCCTGTACTTCAGGGCATCTGAATGATTGTATAAGAAATGTGTTTTCCGTACGCAGCAGATTAGGTTACAATATATTCTAAAGATATAGTTCCAACATGTAAAACCTTGCATAAAGGGAGCCTTGAAGTGTTTTTTTTTCTTTTTAACATATTTACTAAGATGTGAACGGCTTAATTAAATAATAAATATATCTATTGTGTGTATATTTTAAAAGCCCACATGTTTATAGCTTGTCATTATATAAATGAACAGGAGAAGTCATATTTGCCCATTAAACATCCTGTATGCACTTCCCTTCCTGTGTAGTAATGCACTAAATTGGCTGTTGTTTACACCAACCCTGGTCTCATTATACGTCTATGAATTTTACGGGTTCAGGTACCCCTGTTGCCAACATGAGTTAGAATTTTAGCAGAATTAAAAGTTATTAGACAGAGCCAAGTTTATTTTTTTTCATGAATTCTTTTATAGTTCACATCTACTGCATACAAAATTATACAGTAAATGTATTTTTAAATAGAAACATAAAAAATACCAGGGGGTCCACTGAGTTTTCCCTATTATATTTAACCACTTGCTTACTGGGCACTTAACCCCCCCCCCTCCTGCCCAGACCAATTTTCAGCTTTCAGGGCTGTCACACTTTGAATGACAATTGCGCGGTCATACAACACTGTACCCAAATGAAATTTTTATCATTTTTTTCCCACAAATTTTGGTGGTATTTAATCAAAGCTGGGATTTTTATTCTTTGCTACGCAAACAAAAAAAAGATGGAAAATTTTGAAAAAAAAAAAAATCATGTTTAATAGTTTGTTATAAAATTTTTCAAACAGGTAATTTTTCTCCTTCATTGATATGCGCTGATGAGGCGGCACTGGTTGTCACTGATAGGCTGCACTGGTGGGCACTGATAGGCACAGTTAAGGCGGCACCGATAGGCACAGTTAAGGTGGCACTGATGGGGACAGGTAAGGCGGCACTGATGGCCACTGATAAGATGGCACTGATGGGCCCTGATGGGTGGCACGGATGGGTTGCACTGATGGGCACTGATAGGTACCACTGATAGGTGGCACTGATGGGCACTGATAGGTGGCACTGATAGGTGGCACTGATGGGCACTGATGGGCGGCACTGATAGGCACTGATGGCCACTGGTAGGTGACACTGATGGGCACTAATAGGTGGCACTGATGTGCAGCACTGTTGTTCTGGCACTGATTGTGGGCACTTATAGGTGGCACTGATAGGTGGCACTGTGGGCACTGATGGGTGGCACTGGTGGCCACTTGTTGGCAGCACTGTTGCCTATTGCTAGGTGGCACTGGCAGGGGGCACAGGTGGGCACTGGTGATCTGGTGGCAGCTCTCCGTGATTGGGACTGATGTCCCTCTCACGGCCGCTGGTGATAGGCTTTTTTTTTTCTCCTCACGCTGTCAGCACGAGGAGAAAAAATAGCTGATTACCGGCTCTGTTGACATCACATGATCAGCTGTCATTGGCTGACAGCTGATCACGTGGTAAGGGGTCAGGATCGACCCCTTACTCCGATCTGTGATCCAGCGAGTCTCATAGATGATGGGGACAGATAAGGCGGCACTGATGGCCACTGATAAGATGGCACTGATGGGCCCTGATGGGTGGAAGGGTGGGTTGCACTGATGGGCACTGATAGGTACCACTGATAGATGGCACTGATGGGCACTGATCGGTGGCACTGATAGGTGGCACTGATGGGCACTGATGGGCGGCACTGATAGGCACTGATGGCCACTGGTAGGTGACACTGATGGGCACTGATAGGTGGCACTGATGTGCAGCACTGTTGTTCTGGCACTGATTGTGGGCACTGATAGGTGGCACTGTGGGCACTGATGGGTGGCGCTGGTGACCACTGGTAGGCAGCACTTTTTCTTATTGCTAGGTGGCACTGGCGGGGGGCACAGGTGGGCACTGGTGATCTGGCAGCAGCTCTCCGTGATCAGGACTGACGGACGCCGGTGATTGGCTTTTTTTTTTTCTCCTCACGCTGTCAGAGCGAGGAGAAAAAATAGCTGATTACCGGCTCTGTTGACATCACATGATCATCTGTCATTGGCTGACAGCTGATCACGTGGTAAGGGGTCAGGATCGACCCCTTACTCCGATCTGTGATCCAGAGAGTCTCATAGACTCACTGATCACAGAGCGTGCCACGCGCATCCTGCAGGGGGTGCGCAGGCCGCTCGGGCACAGGACAACGTCAATAGACATAGTCCCGGCAAAGCAGGTCCACGCTGTAGCCGTCATTCGGCTATAGCATGGATCTCAAGTGGTTAATTTTATTCATATACTAAAGCAAAAGTTAAAAATGGACAGACTTTTAGGGCTTCAGACACGGTAGTTTTTTGTTTTTTGTTTATTTAGTTATGTCACAACACAGAAAGTAAGGGGTGATTGTGGGTGAGGAAGATGGGAGGACAGGGAATGGGGAGGTGGGGGACATGGGGGGCAAGGATTAGGTAGAAAATCCTGGTATCCCTTAGGGGCTTTTCTTTTTTGGGGGGGGGAGACCGGCCAGAGGTTTTTTTTGTACTTAGATGTGGGATGCCACCACCTCTCACGTTGCCTCTTGCCTTCTCTTTGGGGAAGAATTATCATTTTGATATATAGGACTATTATGACAAGGTTCTAGGAGATACATCTTTTATATGTAGCATGGCCCCCTTGGGGACTGCTTGGTTTTACCCGTTCTTCTGCATCGCCATGACCCTGTGAACATTCCAACCCACCTGACACTTTAGGTTCAGACATCTTCCACAACACCTTTAAACGACACGTCACACAAGTCAAATATGTTTATAGTATATACACTTTTACTGAAGTAAGGGATGTGGTATTGATACACAGAAAATGGGAAATGGTCAGCCGAGTGCTGGATAACAGCCCAGACTCAGAAGAATAATTCCCCTAAAGGCAGCTTAAAACAGTACAACAGCACAAAACACAATTTACATATATGTACAATAAATTACCACTTGAAGTGAATCCTGTAAAGGCAGTAAAAGGTTAGCTATCTAGGACAGACAGTATCACACTAAAGGGGAATCCCAGGCTAGCCTATTCAACCTTTATATTCTAATGAGAGATCAGATGAAATAGGGGATGGAATAGGGCCCTTTGTAAAAAAAAAAAAAAAAAAAAAAATTTGAATACTCGACAGGATACACCCCAATCCAAGGGGGGTGACTGGAATAAGACCCTCCTCCAGATGGAAGTCAAGTGGATCTATTCTCTTAAAGCCACCTCACCTCCAGGCCTAAATGACACCTTATCTTTCAAACCATACCTTGAGGGGTTTTCATCAGGGGGAATGGAGAGATAAACATCTCCCCCCCCCTTTCCCATTGCTCCCCCCACTGTCCATAATATATTTTTTCCCCCTTCTCTTCCCCCCCCCCCCCCCCCCTCACCCTGGAGCTGTAATAGCTCACAGCTGATCAGGATTAAACACCACACATAAGCCTCCACTATTCCTCTCCTAACCCAGGCATTACTGCACTGGACTTGGACGGAATGGTTGATGTTTTTTGAGGCTCTACATTTACCACAGGTACTGATACTCTATAATACTTAATTCTTAAAACTTATCTCACAATCTTCAATAGAATCTCTCTCAGCACTAATATATAGTTATACTTTCATTGACACAAAAGAACTTTTGATACGATATTTCTTTTCTCTGTCAATGCATATATTTCCAGTAACACTACTGAATGTGTTTTTACTACCTGTATTTTTTATTTAAAGCCCCCCTTTTCATAACTTATTTTTTAACTGGAGTTGCTGTTTTTGGTCTGCAGATATGACATACGTGAGATTTTTTGGCCCATAGACAATAGGGCACACTTTCTCTCATGTAAAATATGGAAGTATTGTATATAGATAAAACCCATTGCTTGCCTTCACCTACATACATAGATGTATGTATATATATATATACACATATATATGGATTAACCCTTTATTCTATTCAATTGACCCACCATATATCACCCTATTTGGTCTGATATATTACTATCTCTGCTCCAGACCATACTCGGCTATTCTACACTATTTTCTGCGATACATCATAAATATTACTAGATACAAATTAATATCAACCATCCAATATATCATTATGATTTAACCTTCCAATTTCTTTTTATTCATTTGTATTTATACACTCATACTTCTCTTTATCTTCAGGGATCCCTCTCCATTTTTGCCTCAGTACACTCCCCTGGCTTGGCCGCCCTCGTTTGGAGTACATGAGGGATTCCCTTCCTTTCTTTTCTCTATTGGAAAACTCCCGTGCATATAAACAGCTGACATACATGCTCGTTTGACTGATCCATTACCAGTCCAGTATCTCGAATGCCACTCCAATTGCAGGGTCCTATGAGAATCAACGATTCATGATTTAAACAGCCTACTAACCAGCTATATGTAAGTGCCAAAATATATGCTTTAAACCTAATGTTTATTCGTAAATTTTGTGTTGTGAATTTTCTGAAACTGATCTTTGTATAATTAAATTTATTTTTAGAAAAGGTCCTCTTAAATCTTCACACCCTTGAAGAAGATTTTGACACGTATATCGAAACGCGTTGGGTGTAAAGAGCACCTTTACCTCATTTTTCATATCATTGTGTATGTGATGTACAACAATCTATGCCTTGCTTCAATTGTTTTTAAAGTTTTTTTTCAATAAAATTTATATTTTTATAGACATGTTTGTTAGTTGTCTGATCTCTTTAAGTGCCTAAAAAGTCCATTTAGGGGAACCCCTGTTTTTTCTTTGTATGGTAATAACAGCAGTGTCCAAGATGCAGGCCTGATAGTCTTCACTGGCAGTTGGAGCTCATTAGATTGTATCCGATAAGGCACAGTGGTGCAGTAATAGCCGAGGGGCTTAAACAGGCTAGTGATACTCCTTGAAGTGGTTCTAGGTAAAGGTGTCTATGTACAGTGTTCCAAACAGTAATGCAATAAAGTGTTCCCAAGGTAAAGATGTCTGTACACAGTGTTCAGGTAGCAAAGAAGGGTTGCAAAGGATGGGCAATTGCCCTCTCACCAACGACCAGACTGGCTTACACCTTGCAGTCAGCGATCCTGGAAGAAACGTCCTTCAGCAAACGACCAGCGATGACCCATGGCTAATGGATGCAGGTGACTGTAGTGTAGATCTGCTGGGCAGGTGCCGCGTGGATGTCCGCCGAACAGCAGGCAGGATTAGGCCCTCCGGAACCGGGCTGGAATCACTCATTCACCGCGTGGTAGGCCACAGCCTCTCCCCCTCCCGCACAGGGAGATGTGTGCACAGCAAGGCCCAGGAAGAAGAGAGCGCGGCGCGGATCTCCCAGGAGTCTCTTCGGGTTGTAGCAAGGATCCCTGAGATGTGTAGTCCAGACGTCATATCACACAAAGGAAACACCGGTCTGAAGAACTACTAATCCCACAATCCTTTTTGGTCGGGCTCACAGATGTGATGACAGTCACTGGCGCCCAGCACTAGAGGGATAATGTGGGCACTGATAGGTGGCACTGATAGGTGGCACTGTGGGCACTGATGGGTGGCGCTGGTGGCCACTGGTAGGCAGCACTGTTGCCTATTGCTAGGTGGCACTGGCGGGGGGGGCACAGGTGGGCACTGGTGATCTGGTGGCAGCTCTCCGTGATCGGGACTGATGTCCCTCTCACGGCCGCCAGTGATCGGCTTTTTTTTTCTCCTAATGCTGTCAGCGCGAGGAGAAAAAATAGCTGATTACCGGCTCTGTTGACATCACATGATCAGCTGTCATTGGCTGACAGCTGATCACGTGGTAAGGGGTCAGGATCGGCCCCTTACTCCGATCTGTGATCCAGCTAGTCTCATAGACTCACTGATCACAGAGCGTGCCACGCGCATCCTGCAGGGGGCATGAAGGCCGCTCGGGCACGGGACAACGTCAATAGACATAGTCCCGGCAAAGCAGGTCCACGCTGTAGCTGTCATTCGGCTATAGCATGGATCTCAAGTCGTTAATTTTATTCATATACTAAAACAAAAGTTAAAAATGGCCAGACTTTTAGGGCTTCAGACACGGTAGTTTTTTGTTTTTTGTGGTTTTTTGATTATTTAGTTATGTCACAACACAGAAAGTAAGGGGTGATTGGGGGTGATGAAGATGGGAGGACAGGGGATGGGGAGGTGGGGGACATGGGGGGCAAGGATTAGGTAGAAAATCCTGGTATCCCTTAGGGGCTTTGCTTTTTTTTGGGGGGAAAGACCGGTCAGAGGTTTTTTTTGTACTTAGATGTGGGATGCCGCCACCTCCCATGTTGCCTCTTGCCTTCTCTTTGGGGAAGAATTATCATTTTGATATATAGGACTATTATGACAAGGTTCTAGGAGATACATATTGCTTGGTTTTACCCGTTCTTCTGCATCGCCATGACCCTGTGAACATTCCAACCCACCTGACACTCTGGGTTCAGACATCTTCCACAACACCTTTAAATGACATGTCACACAAGTCAAATATGTTTATAGTATATACACTTTTACTGAAGTAAGGGATGTGGTATTGATACACAGAAAATGGGAAGTGGTCAGCCGAGTGCTGGATAACAGCCCAGACACAGAAGAATAATTCCCCTAAAGGCAGCTTAAAACAGTACAACAGCACAAAAGACAATTTACATATTTGTACAATAAATTACCACTTGAAGTGAATCCTGTAAAGACAGTAAAAGGTTAGCTATCTAGGACAGACAGTATCACACTAAAGGGGAATCGCTGCCATGCTCAGACAGGAACGTAACAGAGTTTACACTGCGGTAGCTTCATAAGACAGCATTGTTCCTAATTTCTAGTAAAAGCATTCAGAGATTTGCCTTTGCCTTTAGTTCTACTTTAGGGTGGAACATCTTCCTTAACATCTGCCCCCACCCCCCCTTCTACTTTTGGCACTTTTTTGGGGGGTATAAAAGGTTTTTGACAGGTACCTACCCCCACTTCGCATCAATTCCACTGGAAATATCCGAAGAAATATCCGAAGACAGATTTTTCAAAGGTTTTATGGACTGGGGAGATGAGAGTGACTCTTGGTGGACCAGATGGATGGGCCTGTGGGTGGATCAGTAACGGGCACAGACCTCCACTTCCACTCAGATGCCAGAAATGTGGAGGTGGGGTATGTGTATGGGCTGGTTTTATTAAAGATGAGCTAGTTGGACCTTTTTTGGTTGAAGATGGATTCAAAATCAACTCCCAAACCTACTGACAGTTTATAGAAGACACTTTCTTCAAGCAGTGGTACAGGAAAAAGTCTGTATCTTTCAAGAAGACCATGATATTTATGCAGAACAATGCTCCATTGCATGCATTAAAGTACTTCACTGTGGGGCTAGCCTGTAAAAGCCTTAAAGATGGAAGAATAACGACATAGCCCCATTCCTCACCTGACCTAAACCCTATTGCGAACTTGTGGACTCTTCTTAACCACTTCAGCCCCGGAAGGATTTACCCCCTTCCTGACCAGAGCGTTTTTTGCGATTCGGCACTGCGTCGCTTTAACTGACATTTGCGCGGTCGTGCGACGTGGCTCCCAAACAAAATTGATGTCCTTTTTTTCCCACAAATAGAGCTTTCTTTTGGTGGTATTTGATCGCCTCTGCGATTTTTATTTTTTGCGCTATAAACAAAATAAGAACGACAATTTTGAAAAAAACGCATTATTTTTTACATTTTGCTATAATAAATATCCCCCAAAAATATATAAAAAAAACATTTGTTTTCTTCAATTTAGGCCGATCGTATTCTTCTACATATTTTTGGTAAAAAAAATCGCAATAAGCGTTTATTGATTGGTTTGCGCAAACGTTATAGTGTTTACTAAATAGGGGATAGTTTTATGGCATTTTTATTAATAATTTTTTATTTTACTAGTAATGGCGGCGATCAGCGATTTTTATTGTGACTGCGACGTTATGGCGGACATGTCGGACATTTTTGACACATTTTTGGGACCATTGTCATTTATACAGCGATCAGTGCGATTAAAAATGCACTGATTACTGTGTAAATGACACTGGCAGTGAAGGGGTTAACCACTAGGGGGCGGGGAGGGGTTAAGTGTGACCTAGGGAGTGATTACTAACTGTAGGGGGATGGGCTGTGTGGGTGACATCACTGATCTCTGCTCCGATGACAGGGAGCAGAGATCGAGTGACACTTGTCACTAGGCAGAACGGGGAGATGCTGTTTACAACGGCATCTCCCCGTTCATCCGCTCCGTGAGGCGATCGCGGGTATCCCCGTGGCGATCGAGTCCGCGGGACCCGCTACCCGACTCACAGAGCTCCCGACCGGCGCGCGCGCACGCACGGGCACGGCGGGAAATTCAAATGGACGTACAGGTACGCCCATTTGCCCAGCCGTGCCGCTCTGCCGACGTACATCGGCGTGCGCCGGTCGGCAAGCGGTTAAACGAGGAAGATTTACAGTGAAGGAAAACAATATATATCTCTGAACAGTGTCTGGGAGGCTGTGGCTGCTGCCACACAAAAAGTTGATCATCAACAGATCAAGAAACTGACAGACTCCATGAATGGAAGGTTTATGACTGTTATTGAAAAGAAGGGGGGCTATATTGGTCAGTGATTTTTTATTTATTTTTCAAATGTCAGAAATGTTTATTTGTAAAATTTGAGCTTTAGGGTCGGTTCACACTGGGGCGACTTGGGATCCGACTTGTACGCCCCAAGTCGCTTTGCATTTAGATTATCATGGTAGGCAATGGGAGCGTCTTAATTGACACTACTGAAGTCGCTCCAACTTCAGAAAAGGTTCCTGTACTACTTCTATCCGACTTGTAGGCGACTTGTACCCATTCAACTCAATGTAAGTCGCCTGCAAGTCGGATCTCTCAAGCGACTTTGCAGAGAAAGCCCCTCCCTCCCCCCTCCCTCCCAGAGAGGTGATTGGCCACAGGCGAAGTCGCCTGTCATGGAGGCGACTTCAAGTCGCCTCGTAATTTGCCGAAGTCGCGCTGAAGTTGCGCTAAAGTCGCGCTGAAGCCGCGTTGAAGTCGCGGTACAAAGTCGCGCTAAAGTCGTGTTGCCCATGTGTGAACCGACCCTTAACAGATAAAAATAAACAAGTGAGATGGGAAAATGTTTGTTTTTCTTTTAGTTGCATAATAATTGTGCACGCAGATATTCTCCTAAGAAAACCAAACCCTTACTTTTACTTTCTTTTTCACGTTTAAGGTTTATTAACATTTTGGATTGACCGAGAGCACTGTACTTGTTCAATAATGAAACGAATCCTCAAAAATAAAACTTGCGTAATAATTGTGCACACAGTGTATTGTCCCTTCTATTTCTGTATGTGGATGATGGTACTGTAATTATTTTAATTAAAAAAATCTAAGTACCTTCTTCCTAATGGATATACAGCTGTCACATGACCCAGATCTTCCCAGACTGTCTGCAGGGGAACATAAGCAGGAGGAGCTTCTAGTCCTCTACTGCTGGTCACATGTTCAAAAAAAAAAAAAGAAATAATATCAATAAACTGTTTAAAATTGTCACAGTGTAAATGCGAAAGGCGGTCGGCAAGTGGTTAACAGGGGCTTCTTTCTAAGGCGGTCCTCACTGCACAGTTTTCTCTTAGTGAACCATTTCACAAATACACTGAGCCAGGGTTTTTTCTCAGAGATCAAGTGCAGGGATTCCCCGCTTCACTCCTTTGCTATGTCCCCTACCCATCTCCGAGCACGATCCTACGCAGCCAGGAACACCACATCACCCACAGCAACAATAGATCCCCCCAACAACAATAGATCCACTCCAGCAACAACAGATTCCCTACAGCAACTATAGATCCCCCCAGCAACAATAAAGCCACAGTAACAATAGATCCCTGCAGCAAGAATAGTAATCCCTAGCATCAATAGATCCCCAGCAACATTAGACCCCAAAAAACAATAGATCCCCCAACAATAGATCTCCCAAGCAACAATTGATCCCCCCCAGCAACAATAGACCCCCAACAACAATAAATTCCCCACAGTAACAATAGATTCCCCCTACCCCAGCAACAATGGTATCTCCTCCTCCCAGCAACAATAGATTCTCCTCCTCCCAGCAACAATAGATTCTCCTCCCCCCAGCAACAATAGATTCTCCTCCCCCAGCAACAATAAATCCTCCTCCGCCCAGCAACAATAGATTCTTCTCCCCCAGCAACAATAGATTCTCCTCCTCCCAGCAACAATAGATTCTCCTCCCCCCAGCAACAATAGATTCTCCTCCTCCAGTAACAATAGATTCTCCTCCTCCAGTAACAATAGATTCTCCTCCTCCAGCAACAATAGATTCTCCTCCTCCCAGAAACAATAGATTCTCCTCCCCCAGCAACAATAGATTCTCCTCCCAGCAACAATAGATTCTCCTCCTCCCAGTAACAATAGATTCTCCTCCCCCAGCAACAATAGATTCTCCTCCCTCCAGCAACAATAGATTCTCCTCCCTCCAGCAACAATAGATCCTCCGCCTCCCAGCAACAATAGATTCTCCTCCCAGCAACAATAGATTCTCCTCCTCCCAGCAACAATAGACTATCAGAATCAAAATACTACTCCAACAACATTAACCCCCTCCCAGCAACAATAGACCCTTGATGTAATAATACAGTAGATCTCCCAGCAGCCAGCAACAATAGACTCTCCAGCACACCCCAGCACCCCATTCAGTGCTGGAGGTGCCGGAACTGCATTCCCCCCACGTTCCTGCTGAAAAAAAGCCCCGCACTGGGCAAATATTCAATATTAGTAATGGACTTTCCATCACTCTCTGATCCCTATACATGAACACCACTGCAGATGGATTCAGTGCACCTGCTCACCAGCAAAATTGTAACAGAAAATAACAGTACCGTGACATTGCGGCTCCTGTGTTGTAGAGGGAATTGTAATAGATAAAAGAAGGTGATATGCTTATAATGTAGAAATGTTTGCTGAGACCGGTGTGTACACAGTTCATTCACTGAGGGTAAACATTCAATGCTTAGTTGAAGTATCAGCTGCAAGATACAATTTCTGGAGCAGAGCCTTCCACTTATCTGAATGCCACTGTTTGCTTTTGTTTTTAACCCAACCTAAATATACAAAAAAATATTTTACATTTTCTACTTTCCCTCCATACATATAACTAATAATGTTCTGTGGGTGCTCCAAGAGGGAATGAAGAAAACTGAAATTATTCATTGTCGTTTTATCTCATTTTTATTTTTTTATTACTTTTTATTTTATTTATTACTAGCTATTATCAGGTTTGGACTGACGCTATGCGTTCCACTGCACAGCTTGCAATTGCTTTGCTGTGTTGGGTGAAGTGATCCTCTGCCTGATAGATAAATGATAATTCTAACAGGAGCACAGCCAAGAGGCATTTTTGCTGGAGTGGGCGCCTAGGGTAGCCTCCCTGGTGGTATGATTATTATGGCAGATTTTTGTGTCTAAAAGTGGTACAATTATTTTGCATAGAAATTTGGCATTTTAGATTGTAGGCCTGTAATTCTTAGCAATAACACACTTAAATCTGTCCAAACAAGAGTCTAGTAGATATCCCGGGTATAATGAAGTTTGAAACACAAAATCATAAATTATAATATAATAAATAAATATAAATAATTGTAAAAAATAATATAATAATAATAAAATTCATTTCCCCATGATTTACTATCGCTCAATTCTGCAAGTGTTCTAATTTACTATCGCTGTTTTCTAGCTGGTCTAAAACTACTTTTGATGTAAAGGGACACTTTTTGGTTGCTATGGACAATCTCCAGTTTCCAGGCAGAAAAGAACAGTATATATCATATAAAACTGCATGCAGGGCACTGGACAAAGCACTAGGGACAAAAGGGATGTGAAATAATTTCATACAGTAATGTAATCTGTAAGATTACAGTGTACTGTATGTATTATGATTTTTCAGTTTTCTGAATTTGTCGCCAGGCTCCGCCCCCGTGTGTCGCGACGCTCGCAGGGAACGGAGCCTCGGCACAGAGAGGCATCGGGTGGAGGACAGAGCCCACGGACACAGCGGGGGGGGGGGCATCGCAGGATCTTGGGGACAAGGTAAGTATACCACACCAAGATCCTGCAATGCAATCCCGAGTGTGGCTCGGGTTACTGCTAATGGTGCTGGAATTTAACCCCGAGCCACACTCGGGAAAACCGCCAGGGAGGTTAATAAAACTACTGAACACCAATGCTGGGGGTTATTGCTTACCCTGTCACTTGCTGGAGGATATTACTGGAGGTTATCATCAAGGCCATGGATAAGGGGGTCCTCCGGTACGGTAGGGAGGGTGATCGGTGCGGTGAGGAGGGGCATTAATAGAATCAACCCCCCTCTATGGTTCTCTCTGCAGTAGCTAAAAGCTGGCTTCTTCTCCTCTCTCTTCCAATGGCTTTCAGCTGCTGCAGAGAGAGACATACAGGGGATAGGTTCCAGTAATTGTTGTCCTCCCCCCACCACACCGATCACCCTCCCTGTGTACCATACCTCCTGCTGCCCAGGCCCCCCTGTGGGCCCCCTAACCCCCGCAGTGCTGTAGGCTTCCCTATTCTCCTTCCCACCGGAAGCTGCAAGCACACAATAGGATCCTTTAAGATGGAGAGTGGAGGAATGGGGTGGTAAATATTTCATATTTACCAGCCCCTTCCTTTTGCGAATGAACATAATGAGTGATCAGTATGATCACTCACTGTGTTCATTCTTAGGTAAAGCATTGGTTGTATGGGGACCCATGTCAGGTTGTCTGTATGGGGCCCCCCGTGGTTTTTAACAGCAGCCCTGGTTATCGTTACTGTCAATTTGTATTGTCTTCCTGAAGTTTTTTAGCAATATATACTCTGTGGCTTAGATACAGTAAGCAGTTCCCTAAGGGTCAGTTCACAGTAGGACGACTTGTCAGGCGACCAAGCCGCCTGACAAGTAGCGCCCCGTTCTGTACAATGGAACCGTTCTAATCAGAGCGACGCAAGTCGCTCCGACTTAGAAAAAGGTTCCTGTACTACTTTGGGGGCGACTTGAGGCGACTTGCATAGACTTCTATATAGAAGTCGTTTTGCAAGTCGCCGCCCCTGTCGTGTCCAGGTCGCCTGAGGCAGTCGTGCTGCAAGTCGCGCTGCCTCAGTGTGAACCGGGGCTAAGTGCCAGTTCACACTACAGTAACCTGAAAGTCAGCAAGACTTTGCCAGGCAACTTCGAGGCAACTTCAGGGAATTCCTGGGAAATCTTCCTGTAATGTCGGATCCAAATCACATCAATTAAGATAAGGATCCGACTTAGAGGCAACGTCCATTGAAATCTATGGGTACAAGTCGGCTAGAAGGCGCCTTGAAGTAGTACAGGAACCTTTTTCTGAAGTCAGAGCGACTTCAGTAGTGTACATTAAGACAGCTCTCATTCACTTCAATGAAATTTCTTATGTCCATCGACCTGGGGCGACTTGAGGTCTGACAAGTCGGATCCCAAGTTGCTGTAGTGTGAACCGGCACTAAAGGAGTATATGACCTAACATCTTATTTTATCCCTTTCATGCCTAAACCTGTTTCTGACATTTGTTGCTTACAAGTTAAAATCCATATTTGTTGCTAGAAAATTACTTAGAACCCCCAAACATTTTATATATATATATATATATATATATATATATATATATATATATATATATATATATATATATATATTAGCAGAGACCCTAGAGCAGGGATCCTCAAACTACGGCCCTCCAGCTGTTGCGGAACTACACATCCCATGAGGCATTGTAAAACTCTGACATTCACAGACATGGCTAGGCATGATGGGAATTGTAGTTCTTGAACAACTGGAGGGCCATAGTTTGAAGACCCTTGCCCTAGAGAATAAAGTGGTGATTGTTGCAATATTTTATGTCACATGGTATTCGCGTAGTGGTCTTTTAAACACAATTTTTTGGGAAAAAAGACACTTTCATGAATTAAAAAAAAACTAAACAGTAAAAAACAGTAAACAGTAAAAAAACAGTAAAAAAAAACTAAAAAGTTAGCCCAATTTTTTTGTATAATGTGAAAGACGATAGATACCTAATATGTCATGCTTTGAAATTACATACACTTGTGGAATGGCAACAAACAACAGTACCTATAAAACTTCATAGGCGTCGCAATAAAAAAATGTAAAGGTTACCAGGTTAGAGTTACAGAGGAGGTATTTTGCTAGAATTATCGCTCTCACTCTAATGATCGCGGTGACACCTTACATGTGTGATTTGGACATCGTTTACATTTGCGGGCGAGACTTACGCATGCGGTTTCTTTGCTGCGCGAGCACGGGGCGCTTTAAACATTTCTATTTTTTTCTCATTTATTTATTTATTTATTTACATTGTCACTTTAAAAGAAAAAAATTCTGATCACTTTTATTGCTGTCACAAGGAATGTAAACATCCCTTGTGACAGTAATAGGTGGTAACAGGTACTCTTTATGGAATGATCAGGGGTCTAAAAGACCCCAATTCCCTCCTTTGCACTTAAAGGTATTCAGATCGACAAAAACTGTGATTCTGAATACTGCAATTTTTTAAAAAATCTGCGCCATTGGCAGCCGAGTAAACCGGAAGTGACGCCGTGACGTTGCTTCTATGTTTTTACATAGGAGACTGGAACAAAGCCATTTCCGGCTTCATTCCAGTCTCAGCCTAGCCGTCGGAAGTGCCGGATCGTGGATCGGGTCTTCCGGTGGGACGGGAGGCCCGGGAAGAGCGGCGGAAGGGGGGGGACGTCCCCTCCCGCTTCTATGGGATAACAGCCGAGCGGCTTTTAGCCACATCGGTTGTTATCCCCAAAGAGCCGACTGCCCACTCTAAAAAACAGTACCTGGAGCTGCAGACATCACCCCGGTATAACCCCTTCAAGCCGAGGCCGCATATGTGCGTATGGTCGGCGCTAAAAGTTCATGCATTGTCAAGAGTCGATTGGGTCAGAATCCAATTTGCCTCACTGCTTTTGGGAGGCATCCATGGCACCTGCAGTATACCAGTATTACCACAGTCGTCCCTAACTGACCCTCTTTAGAAACCAAAAGCCTCTGTCCTTACTTTTTCAGCTACAGTGGAACCTTGGATTACGAGCATAATCCGTTCCAGGAGAATGCTTGTAATCTAAAGCACTCGCATATCAAAGCGAGTTTCCCTATAGAAGTCAATGGAAACAAAGATAATTTGTTCCTGCATTGACTTCTATTGCATGCAATACTGCATGTGGCCAGAGGTTGGGGGGGGGCGCCGGAGAGCCATGGAAATACTCGGGGACAGCTCGGCTGAACTCGGAAACACTTGGGAATGGAGTATTTCAGAGTGATTCTGAGTATTTCCAAACGGCTCCGAACCATTCCGAGTGTCACTGGCGCCCCTGTACCTCTGGCCAAATGCGGTACTGCACATCCCATTGGCTTCAATCTTGCTTATTTTGCAAGACAACACTTGCAAACCTTGTCAGGATTTTGAAAAAAAAGTTGCTCGTCTTTCAATACGCTCGTTAACCGCGTTACTCGTAAACCAAGGTTCCACTGTATTTCTCAGTTGATGTGATGTAGATATAGTATTTAAAGGATAACTTTACTTTTGTACAGTTATGCTTGAATGTACCCTACTCCAGCATCTAAATGTCTATACTCACCTGTCCACACTCCTGTGAGATCCATAGAGAGCTACACAATCATCACAAAACTCGCATTTATTGCGCATGCACAGAAAAAAATTCCTTTATTCCTATGAATTCCCATGTAATGACAGACAGCCTCTCCATAGACATACTGCACATGGGATTTTTCTGTCCATGTGCAGAAGAACCAAAGACCTGGCTGGAAAGTTTTTAAGGACTGGAGCTGTGCAGCATCCTGATGAGCCCCATACCTCCCAACTGTCCCTGATTTTGAGGGACTGCCCCTGATTTGGATCAAAGTCCCTCTGTCCCTCATTCCTCCTCATTTGTCCCTCATTTTGGTCTGATCTATATAGATGTATATAAAATGCATTATTTATCTTTCAAAAAGTGTTTCCCAGTGATAAACCTCTCATCCAATTATTAAATTGTTGGATTTGTAAACTTCAAAGAATAGTAGTGGTAAAAATAAAGCACTTATGGGTTTAACTGATAATTTTTTTGCATAATTCTCCTTTAAGGGGACGTGACAGGGTGTGTGTCCTATGCCCAGGCATGTACTGGCCATCGGGACTAATGGGAGATTCCCGGTCGGCCGATGGCTCAGTAGGCCAGTCAGGTGCGGTCCTGGAGCCGCTCCTCTCTGACAGTGAGTGATCGCAATTTCACTCCTGTCAGGAGGAGCAGCTTCCATCATATGCTTGAGAGAGCATTAGGCTTTCTGCTCCCTCCAGCCTGCAGGGGGAGATAGACCAACGGTAGACTTTCCTTCCTCTCTCCCCTATCACTTGTTATCACATGACTGGAGAGAGGAAGGAGAAGCTGCCTTCAAAACTGTGAGTACATGTGGGAGGGGGAGGAGAGGAGGGATACACTGATGTGAAGGGGGCTGCTGGTGGGGACTTTGATGTGAAGTGGCCTGCTGGTGGGGACTCTGATGTGAAGGGGGCTTCTGATGGGGACACACTGATATAAAGGGGGCTGCTGGTGGGGACTCTGATGTGAAGGGGGCTTCTGATGGGGACACACTGATATAAAGGGGGCTGCTGGTGGGGACTCTGATGTGAAGTGGGCTGCTGGTGGGGACTCTGATGTGAAGGGGGCTTCTGATGGGCACTCTCTGTTGTGAAGGGGCTGCTGATGGGGACACACTGATGTGAAGGGGGCTGCTGGTGGGGACTCTCTGATGGGGACTCTGATGTGAAGGAGCTTTTAGTGGGGACTCTGATGTGAAGGGGGCTTCTGATGGGGACACACTGATGTGAAGGAGGCTTCTGACGGGGACACACTGATATGAAGGGGGCTGCTGGTGGGGACTCTGATGTGAAGGGGGCTGCTGATGGGGACTCTAATGTGAAGGGGGCTGCTGGTGGGGACTCTGATGTGAAGGGGGCTTCTGATGGGGACACACTGATGTGAAGGGGGCTGCTGGTGGGGACTCTCTGATGGGGACTCTGATGTGAAGGAGCTGCTAGTGGGGACTCTGATGTAAAGGGGGCTTCTGATGGGGACACACTAATGTGAAGGGGGCTGCTGGTGGGGACTCTGATGTGAAGGGGGCTGCTGATGGGGACACACTGATGTGAAGGGGGCTTCTGATGGGGACTCTCTGATGTGAAGGGGCTGCTGATGGGGACACTCTGATGTGAAGAGGGCTGCTGGTGGGGACTCTCTGATGGGGACTCTGATGTGAAGGGGGCTTCTGATGGGGACACACTGATGTGAAGGGGGCTTCTGATGGGGACACACTGATATGAAGGGGGCTGCTGATGGGGACTCTGATGTGAAGGGGGCTGCTGATAGGGACTCTAATGTGAAGGGGGCTGCTGGTGGGGACTCTGATCTGAAGGGGCTTCTGATGGGGACACACTGATGTGAAGGGGGTTTCTGATGGGGATACACTGATGTGAAGGGGGCTGCTGGTGGGGACTCTGATGTGAAGGGGGCTTCTGATGGGGACTCTCTCTGATGGAGACACACTGATGTGAAGGGGGCTGCTGATTGGGACTCTCTGTGAAGGGAGCTGCTGATTGGGACTCTCTGATGTAAGGGGGATACTGTTGGGCACACTCTGATGTAAGGGGGACGCTGTTGGGGACACTCTGATGTAAGGGGGACGCTGTTGGGGACACTCTGATGTAAGGGGGACGCTGTTGGGGACACTCTGATGTAAGGGGGATGCTGTTGGGGACACTCTGATGTAAGGGGGATGCTGTTGGGGACACTCAAAATTAAAGTGGGCCAGTCATGAGGAAGTCCAGGGCCAAATTTTTGTCCCAGTCCAGCCCTGCGGCAATGCCTACATACATTTGCTAATAGGTGTCCCTCGTTCTCATCTCAAAAAGTTGGGAGGTATGCTGATGGCCGCAAAAATGGACCTTGCAAGAGGAAAGCTGGAGTTGGTAAGTTAACCCCTTATCCCCTTTAATTGGTAATGCCAGGAGACAAAAAGCAGTGTCCCAATCACCTGATCGCTAGGGTTGCAACCTCATCCCTTTAATCCAAGACACATATGAATTACTCAGGTTCTGAGGCTAATATAATGTACATAAGGCACTGAGTTTAATTACCAACTTAATCAGCCACAGAACCTGTGTAATTCATAATGTGTTCCAGATTAAAGGGATGAGGTGGCAACCCTTCTGATCGCTATGGTACCATTAACTCACTTCTTCAGGTTTGTACACTTTATATCTCTAGTCCTTGTTACTTTTTTCTTAATGGAATTAGTCACAGCAATAGAAGGCGATGGAGCCAATATTTATTTTAGAAAATACCAGGGACTGGACATAGAAAGTGGATGGATCAGAAGCACTGAGCTAAAGGTACCAATACACTCTGGGCACAGCACTGGAAGGGCTGGATCTCAAAAAGCACAGCACATAGGGAAGTGTACAGCTGTGGCTGTGTTAATTTTTACCAAGTCTGCTGTTCCAGTGTTTTAGATCTTTTTGTCAGATGTTACTATGGTATACTGAAGTATAATTACAAGCATTTCATAAGTGTCAAATGTTTTTTTTGACAATTACATTACGTTTATGCAAAGAGGCAATATTTGCAGTGTTGAACCTTCTTTTTGAAGACCTCTGTAATTCCCCCTGGCATGCTGTCAATCAACATCTGTTCCACATCCTGACTGATGGCAGCCCATTCTTGCATAATCAATGCTTGGAGTTTGTCAGAATTTGTGGGGGGTTTTTGTTCACCCACCTCTTGAGCAGTGGCAGTGCGTCCAAAAAGGGCGCAGGAGCGCCACCCCCTCTCTTCTGCACCGCTCTAATCACCATAGATAGATTCATGCATTGCATGAATCTTTCTATGGTCGCTGCTGACACCCCTTATTCAGGTGCCCGGCCCATTTTCGGTCACCGGGCATCTGAATTACAGCGGCAGGGGTGTTTTTTGGAAGCACCTGATTAGAGCCATAGGCTCTAATAGGCGCCCAAAAATGTGAACAGCGGGCGCAAAGCTGTGCGTTCACTGTTCACTCAGCTGTGTGTTAGCAAAGCAAAGGAATTCGCTTTGCTAACACTGAATCTGCCTCTCAGCCAATCAGGTTTCCGGGTCTGTTACCGGTCACCTTATTGGCTGAAAATTGGCTTGGACGCCTGAGAGAGGATGGAAGAAGGCATGGAGGATGTGCAGGAGACCGCCACTGACCCGCTCCGAGACAGGTAAGTGCCAGGTGGCAACTGATGGGGCACACTGGTGGCATCTGATGGGGCACACTAAGGGCATCTGATGGGGCACAGTAGCGGCAATTGGTGGGCGCACTGGCGGCATCTGATGGGGCACACTGGCGGCATCTGATGGGGCACACTGGCGGCATCTGATGGGGCACACTGGCGGCATCTGATGGGGCACACTGGCAGCATCTGATGGGGCACACTAACAGCATCTGATGGGGCACAGTAGCGGCAATTGATGGGCACACTTGCAGAAATTGATGGGCACAGTGGTGTTTGATGGCACAGTAGTTGCATTTGATGGCACAATTACAGCATTTGATGGGCACAGTGGCTGCGTTTGGCACAGTAGCTGCGTTTGGTGGCACAACGACAGCATTTGATGGGCACAGTGGCTGCATTTGATGGCACAGTAGCTGCATTTGATGACACAGTAGCTGCATTTGATGGGAACAGTGGTTGCATTTGATGGCACAGCGGTTGCGTTTGATGTGCACAGTGGCTGCGTTTGATGGCACAGTAGCTGCATTTGATGGCACAGTGGCTGCGTTTGATGGCACAGTAGCTGCAATTGATTTGATTGATTTTTTTTTCAGTTTGTTTGCGCCCCCCAAAAAAAATTTTGAGCACAAGCCGCCACTGCTCTTGAGGATTGACCACAAGTTCTCAATGGGATTAAGGTCTGGGGAGTTTCCTAGCCATGGATGCAAACTGTTGATGTTTTGTTCCCCAAGCCACTTAGTTTTTACTTTTGCCTTATGGCAAGGTGCTCCATAATTCTGGAAAAGACATTGTTCACCAAACTGTTCTTGGATGGTAGGGAGAAGTTGCTCCCGGAGGTTGTTTTTCTTCCATTCTTTATTCATGGCTTTATTCATGACGTGTTCTTAGGCAAAATTGTGAGTGAG
Organism: Aquarana catesbeiana; assembly: GCF_042186555.1. Classification (NCBI taxonomy): domain Eukaryota; kingdom Metazoa; phylum Chordata; class Amphibia; order Anura; family Ranidae; genus Aquarana; species Aquarana catesbeiana. Next base: position 211,485,759 of record NC_133335.1, read on the forward strand.
TCCACTCCCTTGGCTGAGAAGCAACCCCACACATGAATGGTCTCAGGATGCTTTACTGTTGGCATGACACAGGACTAATGGTAACGCTCACCATCTCTTCTCCGGACAAGGTTTTTTCCGGAAGAGCCAAACAATAGAAAAGGGGATTCATCAGAGAAATTGACTTTACCCCAGTCCTCAGCAGTCCAATCCCTGTTCCTTTTGCAGAATTCCAGTCTGTCCCTGATATTTTTCCTGGAGAGAGGTGGCTTCTTTGCTGCCCTTCTTGACACCAGGCCATCCTCCAAAAGTCTTCTGCTCACTGTGCCTACAGATGGACTCACACCTGCCTTCTGTCATTCCCGAGCAAGCTCTGCACTGGTGGTGTCCCCATCCCGCAGCTGAGTCAACTGTAAGAGACGGTCTTGGCACTTGCTGGACTTTCTTGGACGCCCTGAAGCCTTCTTCACAAATGCAGTGAAAATGTTTTTTTTTTTTTTTTTTATGGGAATAAGTTTATTTTCATGGCAAAGAGGGACTTTGCAATTAATTGCAATTCATCTGATCACTCTTCATAACATTCTATAGTATATGCAAATGGCCATTATAAAAACTGAGGCAGCAGACTTTGCGAAAATTAATATTTGTGTCATTCTCAAAACTTTTGGCCACGGCTGTAATTAACATGTCACAGCTATCAACGGCTGTCCTTTCTAAAGATATTTCCTGTAGGTACATTTCAATATATCTGCAGGATGTGCAGGTATGAACAGAAGACCCGAAGTAGTTAACATTCGTAACATTGGCTCCTCTTAGCACAACTTGAAAAACAATCTTGAAAAATGAGCCGTGTCCAAGAATCTAGACGGACCACTTTCAACAAATCACTCCTGGGAGTCCCTGTAACATTAGAAGTTTCAGTAGTATTTCAGTTCCAAACAACCATACAGTCTGTGTACAAGGAAGTGTACCTAAGAGCAGAGGATGATGAAAATATCCTGTTTATACACAAAGGCAGGATTGCAAGATACTGGAGTGTTAAACCACAAATAATTATATATTGCATGGTGGATAACTTAATACATCTTACAGTTAATCATGGTAAACAGTTGGGTTTGGACAATAAAACTAGCGTGAGAAGTAACAGCAATGTGCAAAGTTCTCCCTACCTTCCTGCAGCCAATCAGGGCTAATCGTACTACTTCTTAGTGCAGTGGTTCCCAACCCTTCTGAGAACAGTTTCCAGTAAATTCTTCCAAAAATTTCCATGCCAAAAAGTAAGTTTAAAGCCCTTTTAAAGGATTTTTTTTTGTTAAAGTGGTTGTAAACCCCATTCATGAAATTTGACCTAAGCACATATATCTGTAGTGTTTACTTGTTCTCTCTCCAAAGCTCCAAGTGCCGTGTCTTTCTGCTGCTCCATTCCTCTGTTATCAGCAGTCACTTCTGACAAGTTCTCCGACACATGAGATAAAAGCAGCTTAAAATATGCGGGGAGGGAACTTAGAAGTAGCTAAGCAGAGAGCTTGTCTATTCACAGTACAGCTCTGCATGTCCCTTCATTCCTCTGCCTATGTGGAGGGGAGAGGGGGGTGTCCCTTTCCTCCAATCAGCTCTCACACAGTGTAAGCCCAGACTCCACACCCACTGCTGGAAGAGGAAACAAGATTTCTAGCACAATCTGCACTTTGTAGAAAGAGAAAGACAGCAGATAGACATGTAAAGCTTTTATTTCATCTCAATGCATCATCTGAGGTTATTCACTTCACTGAGTAAAGGAGAGGGTTTGCAGCCACTTTAAATAACAAACACGTGATACTTACCTGCTCTGTGCAATGGTTTTGCATGGAGCAGCCCCGATCCTCCTATTCTCTGTTCCTCCGCCGGCTCTCTGGGCCCCTCCCCCTCGCCAAGTGCCCCCATAGCAAGTTGCTTACTATGGGGGCACTCATGACTGCTTGCTTCCGAGTCCGCTCTTTGGGGTTTATTTACTAAAACTGGAAAGTGCAAAATCTGGTGCAACTCTGCATAGAAACCAATCAGCGTCCAGGTTTTATTGCCAAAGCCTAATTGAACAAACTAACTTTAGAAGCTGATTGGCTACCATGCAGACCTGCACCAGATTCTGAGTGCTCCGGGTTTAGTAAATCTCCCCCTCTGTGTCCATAAGACACAGAAAGCGTGTCTCAGCCTATAGAAAAAAGGCAATATACTCCCAGGGGCCTATACACAGCTTGCCAGTAAAAAAAAATACTTGTGTTTATAAAAATATATTGTTTATTTAAATTTATAAAAAGAGTTTTTTTGTATCACACTAAATAAAGAACAATATAAAAAAACTGGAGAAGGGGAAATACATAAACAAAAAAGGACAACAACAAGAGTTCTGGTGTACAACATTTTTTTCATAACGGATGTCCAATATGACAATAACAGTATACAATACACAAAGTAGATTGCCATTAGAGATAAACCCAACGCGTTTCAATCTTAATGTTGTATTCGATCTTCTTCCGGGGGGATTGTGAACATCTTAGGTGGAAACAAAGTGTTTATGGCCAGAACTAAAATACAAAAAAACATCACACCAGGATATTCTCACAGGGGTCAGTCATCCAAAGGATGGGCAGGGAATTCAGTTCTATCTTGTTTAACCATATATGGGTCTCAGGTATAGTATAACAGTCTATCCAGCAGATAAGGCGGTGCTCAAATTATATATTCATCACAGAGATGGTGGTGTTCACAGTTTCTCACCGTTATGTTATCCACATATAGGAGCTGTTTTTGCCACAAAGTTCTATCCTGAAGTTGTCCAATATGTTGTCCGTTTGGAAATGCGGACAACATATTGGACAACTGCAGGATAGAGCTCCCCCCCCCCCCCCCCCCCCCCGTGCCCACAGCTTATAAATCTTCTTTTTACATTACAATACTGCCACTATATTCCTTTTTGGCTGATCTGTATACCACGGTCACATGATAAACTGCACAGTTTGTCCAGTGCTGAGTTTTCAGGTAGGAGGAGATTTCCACTGCAGCCTGTATACACGCCCACATGTGTGATGTCAATATCATGTGACCTGAACAGTTCAACTGAAAAAGGAAATGTTCTCTCCAGCAATAGAGACTAAACTGAGCATGTGCAGGATGGCTACCCTCACTGTATTATATGGCCTTGCCAAGATGGACATTGCAGGAGGGAAGGATCTGTCCATATAGTGTCAGAGAGCCTTTTTACACAATGCAGAGGATTAACCCCTGAAGTTCCACAGTAAGTATAACAAGGATGATTTACTGCATATACAGACTGATTTTACTGTTGTGGGTTTAGTAACACTTTAACTTTATATAGTGACCAAATGCAGTATTTTCCATTTTAAATAAACAATTTGACATTCAAACACAGGATATAGCCTATTTGCATACATTTTTTCCCCATTCGCACAGAATTCGCTGGGTAAATTGGTATGCAATTTCTTTACAAATCAAGCTCTAGGAATTATAGTGCCAGCTGTAATGAGGGTATGAAAGATGAGGGAGTGCAGACAAGGTGAGTATATGGAGTTTGGGGTGGCCCCTTTGCAGAGACGCTGTCTCATTACCCTGCATGGAGAAGGTGGCAGGGTCTGTTAACACACAAGGTGTCCCTGTCCATGTTCCTTGGTTCTGGCATCTCCTCCCCAGGTAATGGTCCCCTAGGCAGCTGCCTTTTTTATCTAGGCCTAGAAATAGTCCTGATTGGATGAGAAAGCGGCTTTACGAGGTCTGTCGACTACCGTTTTATTGCAGTTAGTGGTAATATAACCTCTTAGTGAATACGCATATGTCACCTTTGGCCTCAAATTTTCCCTTAGAACCTTGAACTTATATAATCTTCCCCTATCTTCCCCTATATCTTAAGTGTAAAGGTGTCGTTAGCTGATCTAATCATCCTGTGTTAATCATTGGAAGCTGTAAATAACTTCACAGAATCGGGTTTTAAGGAACCGGGCGATAAATGAGACTCTATGGAAAAGTGCGTCAATAATTCAAAGACGCTCATTAGTGATAAGCTGTGACTCTGGCTTCTAAATAAGCAAGACAATGGCCTCCATTCATTATTGCTTATGCCCCATGCGGCATGGGCGTGCCACGATCCCTGGTATAGATCAGTCCCTTGGGACACGTTGCCCAGAACCTGTCCCTGCTAGCCAACAGAGGGACTTAAATTTTATCTATATTCAAACAATCAACTTCCCTTACGGTGGGGCGGTGCGGCTCTAGTTCTGGGACTTCGCCATATGATGGCGACCCAGAACAGCCACTCTCTGTGCCCATTAAATGCAGCCACTGTGCCCATTAAATGCAGCCACTGTGCCCATTAAACGCAGGCACTGTGCCCATTAAACGCAGGCACTGTGCCCATCAAAAGCTGCTACTGTGCCCATCAAAAGCTGCCACTGTGCCCATCAAAAGCTGCCACTGTGCCCATCAAACACAGCCACTGTGCCCATCAAATACAGCCACTGTGCCCATCATACGCTGCCACTGTGCCCATCATACGCTGCCACTGTGCCCATCAAATGCTGCCACTGTGCCCATCAAACGCTGCCACTGTGCCCATCAAACTCGTGTTATATTGTCCAAAGGTTGTGTTAATGTTTAAACACTGATTTTGTTGGAAGTACCAATAAATATAGCCTTATTGATAATTTGCAATTTTACTCTCTTGCGTGATTGTGTAGACAGGGCCCCAGTGCACTGTATTGCCCGAGGGCCTATAATGCTCTTAAGATGGCCCTGCTGGCTATCAGTGCTGCCTATTAGCACTGCCCATCAATGCCCATCACTACTGTCGATCAATGCCCTTCAGTATCACCCATCAGTGCCACCCATCAATGCCCATCAGTGCCCATCACTACCGCCTATCAGTGCCGCCTATCAGTGTCCACCAGTGCCGCCTATTAGTGCCCATCAGTGCCGCCTATCAGTGCTCATCAGTGCCACATATCAGTGCCACCTATCAGTGTCCATAGTAGTGGCATATTAGTGCCTCCTCATCAGTGCCACCTAATTAGTGCCCATAAGTGCCACCTCATCGATGCCCACTAGTTCAGCCTATCAGTGCCCATCAGTGCCGCCTCATCAGCGCACATCAGTGAAGGAGAAAAATTACTTAGTTACAAAACTTACTGACAGAAACTAAGAATTTTTTTTTTCCCAAAGTTTTTGGTCTTTTTTTTTAGTAAAAAATAAAAAACCCAGCAGTGATTAAATACCACCAAATGAAAGCTTTGTGAAGAAAATAATAAAAAAATAGTTTAGGTACAGTGTAGCACGACCGCACAATTATCATTTAAAGTGCGACAGCGCTGAAAGCTGAAAAAGGGCCAGGGCAGAAAGGGGGTGTAAGTGCCCTGTAGGCAAGTGGTTAAAGAAAGAGCTTTTTCGTTTGTTTTTTACAGTCACTGAGAAATATTTAAATAAATCACTGATGGGAAACAATAAATCTCATACATCTCTCCGCTGTCAGATGGTCATTTGTGGATGGGTATGGCTCTGCAAGTAATTGCATTTAGAAGAATCTTTGGCTTCAGGCAGGGAGGTGGCGGATGTTAATCTGGAGACCACGAGGCAGAAAGCACTTGGATCTTCCAGTCTCTGGTCGCGTGTTAACACTTTCTTGCTGCTGGTGATAATACAAGGACGGAAGGAAGGCTGTATTTACTATTCAGAAGAGCAATCATGGGCCTGTACCCGGCTGCACCATTGTACAATATTGACAATTTGTGTCTGCCTTGTCTGCTCACATTAAAGGGAATGCATCATGGTATTGTATCTATTGTCTTTATTTGTGTTCAGTATAAAAAATGTGTATTTAAATTTTTTCTTTAATTAGGTGAAAATTACAATTATTTTTTTTTCCTTTTTGTTATTTTTGCAATATTTTATTATTTTATCATTTTTTTTCAGACAATATCATCAGGTATTGGTTGTACTTATCAAACGGAAAAAAACACTTTAAAAAAAAGAGAAATTCATTGTTAGGGTGTACATACCCTTTATTTAGTCAGTTATATGCAGGTACCACCCGGCATGCATGTAGTGCTGAAAATGGAAGTACCAGGGCTTTTTTTTTCCCTCATAGAACAGGAGCAGGTACTCCCCCTTTCCGAGTCTCCCCGTGTCTCTGTTAGACATGTGCAATTTGTTTTGTTCCAAATTCTTTTTTCGACGCAACTCGACAAATTCGGTGATTCAGAAATATTGGAATTAAAGAAAACCCGTTTAACGAATTTTTCCAAAAGAACGAAAATCCGAAAATTCGAAAGAACGAAAATCTGAAATTCGAAAATCCGAAAATAAGAACGAAAATCCGAAAATTCAAAAGAACGAAAATCTGGCAATAAGAACGAAAATCCGAAAATGTGAAAATCCGAAATAATTTTATCCCCTTAGCGCCGGCCGTACGCACATATGCGGCCTCGGTTTAAAGAGGTTATACCGGGATGATGCCTGCAGCTGCAGGTACCGTTTTTTAAAACGGTAGGTTGGCTCTTTAGTGATAACAACCAATGTGGCTAAAAGCCGCTCGGCTGTTATCCTAAAATAGCGGGTGGGGACGTTTCACCCTCCCGCCGCTCTTCCTGAGCCTTCCGTCCCACTGGGAGACCCGATCCACAATTCGGAACTTTTGCCGGCTAGGCTGAGACCCGAACAAAGCCGGAAGTGGCTTCATTCCAGTCTCCTACCCTGTTTCCCCGAAAATAAGACCTAGCGTGATTGTCAGTGATGGCTGCAATATAAGCCCTACCCCCCAAATAAGCCCTACCCTGAAAATGAGACCTACAAGGACTTTAACTAGGGCTTATTTGGGGGGTAGGGCTTATATTGCAGCCATCACCGACAATCACACTAGGTCTTATTTTCAGGGAAACAGGGTATGTAAAAGCACGTTATGATCGAAATACGTTATTCCGAATAAATTCGTAACATCGGAAAAATTTGGAATTCATTACATTCCATTCGTTTAGATGTGGTATTTATTTTTTTTCGATAATTCGTAAAAATTAGAAATTCGAAAATCCGCCATTGGCAGCCGAGTAAACCCGAAAGTGACGTTGTGACGTTGCTTCCGGTTTACTCGGCTGCCAATGGCGGATTTTCTCATTTTCAAATTTCTAATTTTTACGAATTATCGAAAAACCTGATACCACATCTAAACGAATGGAATGTAACGAATTCCAAATTTAAAGTTACAAATTTATTCGAAATAACGTATTTCGATCATAACGTATGACCCGAAAAAAAAAAAAAAACCCAAACAAATGAAACAAAATGAACAAATTTTTCGGCAGTGCACATGTCTAATCTCTGTCCCCTACCCACCTCTGAGCACCTTCCCTTGGTTTCCACTCTTTACCTAGAGAAAACAGAAAAGTATCATTATATGGTGCTAAGTTGTATGGAATTTGCTAATGAAAGGCAGTAAAATAGGTCCCCTGCAGCCAGCAACAATAGATCCACACAGCAAAATAGACACCTTCAGCAACAATAGTTGTCTCCAGCAACAATAGACCCCCCACAGCAACTATAGATCCCCTCAGCAACCATAGGTTACTCCCAGCAACTATAGATCCCCTCAGCAACCATAGATTACTCCAAGCAACTATAACTCCCCTCAGCAACAATAGATCATTTCCAGGTACAATAGATCCCTTCCCCACCAGAAAATACCCTCAGCAACATTAGCTCTACCAGTATCCAGCATCAACAGACTCTCCAGCAGCCAGCAACAATGGACCCCTTGATTAACAGTAAACCTCTCCCATTAACAATTGACCCCCTAGAAACAATAGACCCCCCCCCAGCCAACAGCAATATAGCTCCACAGCAACAATAGATCCCCCAGTGACAATAGAGCCCCCAGCCACCAGCAACAATAGACCCTCCCGCACATCCCAACACCCCTTGGCATATACATTCAGTGTTGGAGGTGCCGGGAACAGCATTCCCCCGCGTTCCCGCTGAAAAAAAGCCCTGGAAAGTACACAGATCATAACCTCCAGTAACAGCTTTTGAAGTATATGACGTGTGTTGATCCCAGCTTTACAGAATGCCTATATGCCCCTTTGCTGGTCAAGATGAGTGGGTTTCTTGGATTCCCTTTTAGATATTGTGAGTACATGTTTCTGAAAAAAAAATAGCAAATAAAAAATATAGCAAAAAAACAAAACAAAAACGCATATACAATTGCTACAGAACAGACAAAAATGACAAAGTGTTTGAGAATCGCAGTAAAACGCACATGTACAAACACGCCTGACTTAGGGTCAAAATTTTGTCCCTGAGCTTCTTTGCCACAACAAAGAATCTCAGCTTGCGTTATGTAAAACGCAAACAGGACCTTAGAGGGTGGCTCTGTCAGTGGCAATGCAGAGGAAGTCATGGGGAACAGGGTTCCTCTATGGTTTATTGAGTCCCTGGGGTAGCGATCCATCTTGAATGTGGCAGAGTCTATTTAAGTCCTTGACCCCTGGGTTTAGTGTGCTTTATGCGAGTGGGTAGTGCAGGGAAAGGTACCCTGCCTGTTAGGGATAGTAGTAGCGATAGGGAAAGGTTCCTGACGTGGAGGAAAAGCGTAGGCCACTCTTCTGGACATCTTCCCAAATGGGCATGAGACTGCCAGGTCGTATTCTGCCCCTTTCAACAGACGCTGTCAATCCATCTGCTAGACCAGGTTGGGAAGCCTGCTTCCCAGGTTGTGAGTCATTGATGCATTGCTTCAATGCAAGTTTCTATTGCACCTGTCTATGTGAATTATTGCCTCTGCACCACGCTGCACCTAACCTACAAGCTCTCCAGCTTGACCTGACAGGAAGCAAGTTAAAACACTGTGTTGTAGTTGTTCTCTGTCCCTCTTGGATTATCAGCCTGAATGAGTTAACCTTATCGCATTCCCACTCAGCAGCGGGAGCTGGCAAGCAGAGAAGCTCAAGAGACTTGAATGCTGCCGTATGGAACCTTGGGAGATGTGGTTCAGGAGATGAGTTAAGCTGTGAAAGTCAGTGAGCTTTTGGAGCACAGTTCCCAGAGGTGACTGTCAGGAGGAGGGGGAGATCTATATTTTCCTAGTCTACCAAATGGGCGGTTTTCTCTTGCTGCAAGAGTGAGCACATCTATAGGGTGAATATCCAGTGTGTTGAGGACCTGAGTCACTTTGGGTGGGTCCAGAAACAGGCTAACACCTGGACTATGAACCAAAGTGTCTGTATCGCTGGGATTGGTGAGAGGGCATTGCTGCCATCGCGTTGCTACCTCAAGCATTGACTGAGCGCATAGGGACTGGACATCTAACTAGCTACCTTTATCACTGCATGCAGATTTTACAGGGACTGTACTGACGTATATCACTATAAAGACTGGGCCCCAATGCTAGTCGGCTGAAGATCTAGGGCAAAAGACTGTACCCTCAGATAGCCACTCTACAAGAACTTCACTTGATGTCCATAGTAAGAGGTAGCTCTGTAGGAAGGTCTGGGTTTTAGTGTAGCCGTTCAAAGAAAGTTGCAAGGAAATTGTCACAGTATTGACCACCATTGCTTTTACCATTATCTGTGCCATTTAATCAATGCTGATTTGCAGATTATCAGGTACAGATTAATCCGACCATATAGATTCTTATTCAAAACTTCTATAATACGGGGAATCCTTTGTCAAGGATAACGTTGTGGAGAAGTTTAAAGCAGGGTTAGGTTATAAAAAAATATCCCAAACTTGGAACATCTCACAGAGCACTGTTCAATCCATCATCCAAAAAAGGAAAGAGTATGGCAACTGCAAACCTACCAAGACATGGCCGTCCACCTAAACTGGCAGGCCCGGCAAGGAGACGATTAATCAGAGAAGCAGCCAAGAGGCCCATGGTAACTCTGGAGGAGCTGCAGAAATCCACAGCTCAGGTGGGAGAATCTGCCACAAGACAACTATTAGTCGTGTACTCCACAAATCTGGCCTTTATGGAAGAGTGGCAAGAAGAAAGCCATTGTTGAATGAAAGCCATAAGAAGTCCTATTTGCAGTTTGCGGATAGCAATGCGGGGGAGGCAGCAAACATGTGGAAGAAGATGCTCTGGTCAGATGAGACCAAAATTAAAATTTTTGGCCTAAAAGCAAAACGCTATGTGTGGCGGAAAACTAATACTAAACATCACCCTGAACACACCGTCCCCAACGTTAAACATGGTTGTGGCATCATCATGTTGTGGAGATGCTTTTTTTCAGCAGGACAGGGAAGCTGGTCAGAGTTGATGGGAAGATGGATGGAGCCAAATACAGGACAATCTTAGAAGAAAACCTGTTAGAGCTTGTAAAAGACTTGAGACTGTGGCGGAGGTTCACCTTTCAGCAGGAGAACGACCCTAAACATACAGCCAGAGCTACAATGGAATGGTTTACTTTAGATCAAAACATATTCATGTGTTAGAATGACCCAGTCAAAGTCTAGGCCTAAATCCAATAGAGAATCTGTGGCAAGACTTGAAAATTGCTGTTCACAGATGTTCTCCATCCAATCTGACAGAGCTTGAGCTATTTTGCAAAGAAGAATGGCCAAAAATGTCACTCTCTAGATGTGCAAAGCTGGTAGAGACATCCCCAAAAAGACTTGCAGCTGTAATTGCTGTGAAAGGAGGTTCTACAAAGTATTGACTCAGGGGGGGCTGAATACAAATGCACGCCACACTTTTCACAGATTTATTTGTAAAACATTTTGAAAACCATTTATCATTTACCTTCCAATTCACAATTATGTGCCGCTTTGTGTCACATAAAATCCTAATAAAATACATTTAACGTTTTTGGTTGTAACATGACGAAATGTGGAAAATTTCAACGTGTATGAACACTGTGAATACATTGCTGCCCCTGACCATACATGACCATACACAGTTTACATAAGGAGCAAACAAGATTGGAACCTCATGTGACATGAATGTAAGTCTATCAGCATGGCATCTTTCCAGAAGCTTGTTTGTTCTCTTATGGGCTAATTTGCACAAGATAAGAGATAAGAACAGCTGATGAGAGAGGGAAAAGTACAATGTACTCTAGCTTTGCCTGTCTATGTTTATTTTAAAGGAGGCTACCGTCTTCCTAAAGTGGAACTTCAGCCAAAACGTTTGTTCAGAGCAAAGTAGGGTTAGGACCTCTGTCAGATTTTCATAGTTGACTATAGGGAACATTTATCCAACATTTGGTGGGACTGGTGCCACCAAGACAGTAAGGGGGAATAACATTTGCTTGTTCTATCCAAAAGGTAAAAATAAAGTTATAATATGTTTAAAATACTCTTATGACCCAACCACCCCTGTTTGCTTTAAGGCTACATGGCAAAAAGAGGGTTTGATGTATTTATGTTATGACAGTGACCCATCTCCTGCCTGGACAACAGGTGCATGTTCATTAGGACTAAGGGTCACACAATGGAGGCACAGATTAAAAAAAAAAAACTGACAGAGGTTCTAATTCTTTACTACCTATTCCAAAACAAAAAAAAAAAGTTTTGGATTGGGTTCTACTTTAAGACTTTAAGGGTTCACACTGGAGATCACAGCGGCTCACAGCAGGAGTCCGGTGCGTCTCCAATCACCGTTTCAGGTCCGATTTCAGCCTGAATTCTGGGCTGAATTCGGACCTGAAATGGACCAAAAGACACACAGGGCTCCTGTGCAATTCACACCGGAGCCGCTGCGCAGATGTGTGAATCCGCTTCATAGAGAGCCGGTCACATTCTCCTGCTATGCGAAACCCTCATCCAATTCGCATAAGTGTGAACCCAGCCTAAGGCTGAATTCACACTGACCTGCGATAAAATGAAAGGAAAATTGATGTACAATTCCATCCATTTTATGCGCGTTTTAATGCTTGCTGACTTCGTTGATATATGTTTTAGTGTATATATATTAAAATGCAACACGTATACATTTTAACGCAGCACAGGTCAGCGCAGTGTTGGTAGTGTGCACAGGACACTTAAAAAAACAATTGTTTTTTTTATGTGTCCATGCGTTGACTGGCATTTAACAAGTGCGCTAAAATGCAGATCAACGCGCGTTAAAACGCTCATAAAATGCATTGAAATTTACATCCATTTTCCCTGCATTTTACTGCAAGTCAGGGTGAATTTAGACTTATAAAAAAACCTGCAAACCTGAAGTGAAAAAAAAATCTGAATTGCCACTGGTGTCACAAAGCAGCTACCTTTGGGTGTCATCATGCCAAGTCAATTTTCCAGTTTAGACCCTGGGGTGTTTAAAATCAACAGGCACGCCAATATGCAAAAATCTGCCAGCCTCTCTGGTTAAGAGTGTGCCACATCCCGCCGTTGGTCATGCGTAAATATGCGGAAAAGGAGCCTGAAGCTCCACCTCTTGCTGTATATGTTAGTTTGAATATAGCATATGTACAGTATATATATATATATATATATATATACACACGTACAGTATCTCACAAAAGTGAGTACACCCTCACATTTTTGTAAATATTTTATTATATCTTTTCATGTGACAACACTGAAGAAATGACACTTTGCTACAATGTAAAGTAGTGAGTGTACAGCTTGTATAACAGTGTACATTTGCTGTCCCCTCAAAATAACTCAACACACAGCCATTAATGTCTACACCGCTGGCAACAAAAGTGAGTACACCCCTAAGTGAAAATGTCCAAATCGGGCCCAAAGTGTCAATATTTTGTGTGGCCACCATTATTTTCCAGCAAAGCCTTAACCCTCTTGGGCATGGAGTTCACCAGAGCTTCACAGGTTACCACTGGAGTCCTCTTCCACTCCTCCATGACAACATCACGGAGCTGGTGTATGTTCGAGACCTTCCGTTTGAGGATGCCCCACAGTGGTTGCCACCTCATTCCTTTAAAACTGAACACATATTAATTACACATGCTCTGTGGCTGATTAAGGAGGTAATTAAACTCACTTGGTGCCTTCTCTGCATTAAATTAGACTCTGAACCCGTGTCATTTATATGTGTTTGGATTTAAAGGGATGAGGTGGCAACCCTACCACAGACGCTCAATAGGGTTTAGGTCTGGAGACATGCTTGGCCAGTTGATCACCTTTACCCTCAGCTTCTTTAGCAAGGCAGTGGTCGTCTTGGAGGTGGGTTTGGGTTCGTTATCATGTTGGAATACTGCCCTGCGGCCCAGTCTCCTCTGTCCCTTTATTTTCAGAATTAAAGATACAATGCTTTTTTTAAAAAAATACCTATTTTTGTTAATGTAGCCCCACACTTCCTTTCGTGCTGTCCATTGCCTCCTGGGACTCTCATGTCCGGCATCTAAGACCTCGTTCACATGGGACAATTATTATCTATGCCTCGTGCAGGGCCGTGATTTACAGGGGATGGGGATGCACAGGTGTTGCATGCATTCTCATGCTGGCAGTCCCATTGTTGTCTATTGGGCCTTTGTGGCTGCACGGACACAGCCGCTGCTCCCAATGTGGTATCCATGCGGGTGCACAGACCAAACGTGCCCACGCTTCTCCTGTAATACATAGCAATACAAGGCTGTCATTTTGACAGCCAGTTATCCCCAATATTAATGGTGGGGAGGGGCAACAGGGAGAGAGGAGCTGAAAGTAAGAGATACGTCCTAGGAACTTTGTTGAAGTTTTTAGAACATATCTCCTAGTCTTGAGGTTCTCGGTTGGTTTAGCACTTGTGCATACCCGTGCCGGTAAAACACGGTCCTGAACGGGGCACAAATGTAAGGCATAATACACATTGCTTGGTGGTGCATCTTCGGGGCCAGCTGCAAGAACTGAGAAGAGACAGTTGGCTCTCGATATTTTAAATAAAGCAGATGGTGGTGCAATATCCGGTAAGCTGCAGATTACATCAGACAACACAGAATTCGATTGACATGACTAAGGTTCTTTGAGGACAACTAAGTGGACAAGGGACTGAAAATAAAATAATAAAGGCAGATGAAGTTCCTCGTTGAGATAATAAAGAAAGAAAATATATTCATATCATTTAAGAATTTAATCATATTTCCATCCTGTACTGTGAGACTTGAGTAGAAGGTACAAAATCGCTTTAAAACTCAGTTCCTTTGGCCAGTACAGGATAGCTTTAATATGTAGCAGCAGGGGACATTGAGTCTTTGCCAATGTTATAATTACTTGAGGAGCTGTTGAATGCAGATGCTGAATTGCACCGGCTGACCCAGCTGTAACCGACCGGTTTAAAATTAGGCTCTAAGGCTCTTAATCCAGTATTTAATTGGCGCAAGCTGCAGGTGGTAAAATCAGGCATTGCTTGATGTGAATTAGTGATGTGACATAACCAGGGTTATTGGCCATGCAAATAATAAATAAATTGGAGCGGTGTGGAATTAAAACAGATCGAATGCCATTTTGTTATTTTTTATTGTTGAATAGAATGGGGAATAATTCCTTTTTTTGACAACTATGTCTGCATCAAGAGATTTGCCTTCACTTCCTGTCCAGTAGACACAACAGGAAGTGAGAAGAAATCTTTCAAAGTGAGGTCAATTTCCTCTTAGATAACCGTAACTGTCCCTACTGGGGGATTTTCTTTTTATCCCCATTTTCACTCAAAATGTTGGATTTCCCATAATTTCAGTTCCAGTGACAATGGCCACCAGGACAAGTAATCCTATGCAGAGGTGCGCTAATAGTATGATTCAAATCAATGCACCAAACAAAAGGTGATTTAATAAAGTCCAAAGGTGATGACATAATCAATATTCATTGTCAGTATCAGCACAATCCGCCACCTTGAAGTGTGTAATCCAGTAAATGCCACCATAGACAAAGTGCTCGCTTACCAGCTCGCACAGACCTCCTCTTACGGTAGGTCAGTGGCACTTGTGGCTGCACCCCCCAGCCAGGGCCTTTAACCACTTAAGGCCTGGAAGGATTTACCCCCTTAATGACCAGGCCTTTTTTTGCGATACAGCTCTGTGTCGCTTTAACTGACAATTGCACGGTCGTGCGACGTTGTACCCAAACAAAATTGATGTCCTTCTTTTCCTCACAAATAGAGCTTTCTTTTGGTGGTATTTGATCACCTCTGCAGTTTTTATTTTGTGCGCTATAAAAAAAAAATGCGACAATTTTGAAAAAAACACAATATTATTTACTTTCTGCTATAATACATATAAAAAAAAAACAAAAAACATATATATATATATATATATATATATATATATATATATATATATATATATATAAACAAATATATTCATCAGTTTAGGCCAATATGTATTCTGCTACCTATTTTTGGTAAAAGAACAAAATTGCAATAAGCGTATATTGATTGGTTTGCACAAAAGTTATCGCGTCTACAAATTAGGGGATAGATTTATGGACCTTTCGTTCTTTTTTTTATTGTTTTTACTGGTAATGTTGGTGATCTGCGATTTTTAGCGAAACTGCAAAATTGCGGTGGACAAATCTGACCCTAAGTGACACTTTTTGGGGACCAGTGACACCAATGCAGTGATCAGTGCTAAAAAATGCACTGATCAATGTATAAATGGCACTGGCAGGGAAGGTGTTAACACTAGGAGGCAATCAAAGGGTTAACTGTGTTCCTCTCAGAAACCATGAAATCAGACTGAGACAGAAGTACAGTTAAATCACACTTGTTTAATAATAAAAGTAATAAGAGCAAACATAGTCAAAACATAGCCAAAGTTCAGTAACCAGATCGGTAAGTCAGCCAAGCCAGAAGTCAGGGATCAATATAGTGGAACAGCAAGCAGGATCTGGAGCCAGAAGGGATGTCAGCAAAGCAAATCTTTAAACAGGAACGCAGGAGATAGGCTCTGTGATGTTGACCAAGGCGAAGGCAGAGATCCTTTGGGCTGGACGGCTTAAGTAGGCAGGACTGAGGAGCAGGATATCATCAACAGCTGAGTAACTGTGGAGAGATAGCAGCTGGTAATTAGCCGACAGGTGAGCGGCCAGCTCTGAGAAGGAAGGCTGAGCACAGCCCTGACAGTTCCCTGGGTGTGTTCTAACTGTGTGGGGGATGGGCTCACTGGGACAACACAGAGATCGCTGTTCCTGATCACTAGGAACAGCAGATCTCAGTGTTGTCTCCTGTCAGAACGGGGATCCACCTTGTTTACATAGACAGATCCCCATTCTGCCTCTCTGTGGAGCGATCCCGGGTGGCCAGGGAACATCGCGACCACTGGCCACGCGCATCGGCTCCCGATCCATGCGGCGGGAGTGTGCGTGTGCCAACAGTATCTACAGGTACGTCGTTTCGCACAATAGAGCCGCACTGCCGCAGTATATCTGCGGTGGCGGGTCCTTAAGTGGTTAAGCACCATCCAAGGATCCTTTCTTCTATGACATGCAAACCAACCATCCAGAAGGCATTGTCAAATGTAATCCCTAAAATACAAAAGGCTTATCAAGGGGGTTATTTCCGAAAGGCAAATCCACTTTGCACTACAAGTGCACTTGGAAGTGCAGTCGCTGTAAATCTGAGGGGTAGATCTGAAATGAGGGGAAGCTCTGCTGATTTTATCATCAAATCATGTGCAAGCTAAAATGCTGTTTTCTATTTTCCTTGCATGTCCCCCTCGGATCTACACCGACTGCACTTCCAAGGACCCCTTCAGTGCACTTGTAGTGCAAAGTGGATTTGCCTTTAGGCTATGTTTCCACTATTGCGTCCCCAAAGTCTCGTGATTTACACTGCGACTTTGCTATGCGATTTTTGATGCGATGTCATGCGACTGGTGAAAACGATGCTATTACAAGTCGCACAGAAGTCGGAACAAAGTAGTGCAAAAACCTTTTTTGGAGTCGTTGCGACTTGGACCAATGCATCTTTGTAAAAATTGTGTGATATGGGGGGTATCTATCACAATGGTAGATGCATTTTAGTGAAGTCCATGCCATGCCTAACTGCATTTTAACCCTTTCATGACTAAGCCTATTTTTGACATTTGGTGTTTACAAGTTAAAATCCACATTTTTTGCTAGAAAAGAGCCCCCAAACATTTTATATATTTTTTTAGCAGAGAATCTAGAGAATAAAATGGCGATTGTTGCAATATTTTATATCACGCGGTATTTATGCAGTTGTGTTTTTAACGCAACTTTTTGGGAAAAGGGACACTTTCATGAATTTTAAAAAACCAAACAGTAAAGTTAGCCCAATTTTTTTGTATAATGTGAAAGATGATGTTACACCGAGTAAATAGATACCAAACATGTCACGCTTTATAATTGCACGCACTCGTGGAATGGCGACAAACTACGGTACCTAAAAATCTCCATAGGCGACTGTCACAGACCTAGCCAGAACAGAGGCTGTTGGAGAGGACTGTATGCAAGCCTGTTGCCCACCGATTATGGGCCCTAGCATTTGGGGGAATGGTGCTCTCTGTGAGCTGTATGCCTGGGGACCCTGGGGTTGGTGTTACTTTGGATTCAGCTCCATGTCCCCCCAAAACACACAGACTCTGGAACCCATTATATGGTAATGTTGAGTAGGTTAATTAGGTTATGTTTGTATTGTTAATTGTAATTAGCTCATGTTAATTAGGTTAGCTTTGAATCAGCCTGGTGTATAAATGTGTGTGACATCTCAAATAAAAAACAGTTCTGATGTACTCCAAGACTGGTGTTGTCTAGTTCTTGGGGTTCCTATGGCCAGATCCATTGGACTCGTGTTCCAGAACTTAGGAAGCGGTATATGACGGAAGCACTCAAGTGGAGTGTGGGACGTTCCGTGACATTGGTGGCAAGCAGCGGGAAAGCTTCCTGAAGTCTGGGACATCCAAACCTCCAACTGGATCCAAGATCAGCATAGCAGACTTCAGTCACCCCAGCGGAGATATGGACCTGGCATCAGAATTCCCGGAGCTGCTGCGGATCATCCTTTCAACATACACCAGGACTGTGTCTGAGGATGAATACCTGGAGCTTAGGCAGCTGATTCGGGTGGAGCTCTGGATTGCAGCCCTCCGTCTCGCTGGTATAAAACAGGGCAAGTGCTTTCCAACCCAAAAGGGCCAGTGACCAACGGGCATTGCGGATGGCATTCCTGGGAGAGCAGCCCCAGGAGCAATGGGTGACTGAGTTGGACAGGTTGGTCCAGCAGGAGATAGAGCTGGACAATCATTATCGGGCTCTGCAATGGCACGCAGAGGAGGGATATTTAGGGGAGACAACAGAATGCTATGGGATATGACTTTGGCGGCCCTGGATTGCTGTGGGAGAACCTTACAGATCTTTTTATGTTTGGCGATGAAGGGGAACCTGACCTTGAGGACCTGAGAGACTATAGAGAGTCTATGCTCGGTATTGCAGGGGTCTCAGAGCTCAAACCTGATCTGGACCATTTGCTAAGGAAGGAACAGCATCTGAAAAGGGCATACAGGAAACTGCTAGAACAAGTTCAGCAGCATGCCAGAGAATCGGCAGTGGAAAATCCGGAGATTGCCGTCCCCAAACCTGAAGTGCTGACAACAGGGCAGAGCTCTGCTAACCTCTGCCCAGAAATGATAGCATCTTCTGGGTTCCATGGACAGGAGATGGTGAACCTCTATCCCCAGACATCAGTTGCAGAGACATGGGATTTGATAGACTTTTCTGCTGAGGAAAAACAACCTGATGAGCCTCCAGCAGAAGAGCTGCTATCAGGGCCAAAGTTCACTGTGTTCTGCCCAGCACCAACAGTGGCTTCGGCCTTCTTGAGAGAAGAGGTAGTCGGCCTTTCTCCCACAACACTGACAGGGACATGTGATTTTCTGCCAGCAGCATCTATGGAGTTAAAACAAACTTCTCCAGCTGAAGATCTGGTAACTGAACAGAGGGTCCAAGACCTCTGTCCCACACTTTTACCAATTCCAGAGACTGGGGATTTAATAGACGTTTCTGTAGAGGAGGAACCACCTGGCAAACCCCCAGCAGAAGTGCTGGCAACCGGACAGAGGGTCCAAGACCTCTGCCCCACACCTGCAGCAATTGTGGTGGCTCAGGCTGAGAAGATGGCAATCACTTCCCAGCAGCAGATACAGGGGGAGAAGGGAGAGGAGGTGTGTGTTGTCCCTCCCCAACAGTTGGCCAGGGTGGAGGAAGTGGGCTTTCCTCCCCAGCAAAGATCCGTGTACCTGGGAGACAGTACCATCGACATGTCGTCCCAGCAGCCAGATGAGGGAATGGAAAAGGAAGCAGCCGGCTCACCTCCCCAATGGCAGCTACACAGTTTGGGAGTGGAGGAAGCCAGCCTCCTGCCCCAACAGTTAGCCGGAGCAGAGGATGCGGAGTCCCCAGCAGAAGTGCTGGCAACAGGGCAGAGTGCTACCAACCTCTGCCCAGCACTGGCAACAACTACAGAGTTCCAGGGAGGCGGGGCAGTCGGCCTCCCTCTCCAACAGTTAGCCGGAACAGATGGTGTGGGGTTTCCAGCAGAAGGGCTGGCAACAGGGCCGAGGACTGCTGGACTCTGCCCTCAACTAACAGAGGATGGATTTCCTGTGAAGGTGGATGGGACTTCAGTCTCCACCTGTATACCCCAGGGATGCTGGGCAGTGGGCCCAGATCCCCAACAGCATGACAGAGTGAGCCCAGACACCCTGTCCTCTCTCCAGCGGCAGAAAGGATTCCAGGGAGAAAGGCCAGTCCAGGCCTCTCCCCAGCGGCAGTTATGTTCTCTGAGAGAGGCAGAGGTTGGCTGGGTTAGTAATGCTTTGTTTGGAACAATTTATTTGGGGTACTGTGTGGGTACAGGCAGTAGAGGACTGGAGCTGTTTACTAACTTCGGAGTCAACCCGTCTGGGGTCTCCTCCTGTGTTAGTCTCCTGCCGAAAGGGGAGAAATGTCACAGACCTAGCCAGAACAGAGGCTGTTGGAGAGGACTGTATGCAAGCCTGTTGCCCACCGATTATGGGCCCTAGCATTTGGGGGAATGGTGCTCTCTGTGAGCTGTATGCCTGGGGACCCTGGGGTTGGTGTTACTTTGGATTCAGCTCCATGTCCCCCCAAAACACGCAGACTCTGGAACCCATTATATGGTAATGTTGAGTAGGTTAATTAGGTTATGTTTGTATTGTTAATTGTAATTAGCTCATGTTAATTAGGTTAGCTTTGAGTCAGCCTGGTGTATAAATGTGTGTGACATCTCAAATAAAAAACAGTTC
The DNA here is from genome assembly GCF_042186555.1 of Aquarana catesbeiana. Lineage (NCBI taxonomy): Eukaryota > Metazoa > Chordata > Amphibia > Anura > Ranidae > Aquarana > Aquarana catesbeiana. The sequence continues at coordinate 211,505,933 of NC_133335.1, forward strand.
TGATGTACTCCAAGACTGGTGTTGTCTAGTTCTTGGGGTTCCTATGGCCAGATCCATTGGACTCGTGTTCCAGAACTTAGGAAGCGGTATATGACGGAAGCACTCAAGCGGAGTGTGGGACGTTCCGTGACATTCTTTATAATTGCACGCACTCGTGGAATGGCGACAAACTACGGTACCTAAAAATCTCCATAGGCGACGATTTAATTTTTTTTTACAGTTACAAGGTTAGAGTTACAGAGGAGGTCTAGTGCTAGAATTATTGCTCTTGCTCTGACGATCGTGGAGATACCTCACATGTGTGATTTGAACACCGTTTACATATGCGGGCGCGACTTCCGTATGCGTTTTCTTTGCTGCGCGAGCTTGCGGGGACGGGGGCGCTTTAAAAATTTTTTTTTCTTATTTATTTTTATATTTATAAATTGTGTTTAAAAAAAAAAAAATGTGATCACTTGTATTGCTGTCACAAGGAATGTAAACAACCCTTGTGACAGTAATAGGTGGTGACAGGTACTCTTTATGGAGGGATCGGGGGTCTAAAAGACCTTTGCACTTTAAAGTATTCAGATCGCCGTTTTTGGCGATTCTGAATACTGTATATTATTTTAAAAACGGCGCCATTGGCAGCCGAGTAAACGGGAAGTGACGTCATGATGTCGCTTCCGCGTTTACAATTAGGAGGCTGGAACAAAGCCACTCACGGCCTCGTTCCAGACTGTTGCTAGCCGCCGGAGGCGGCGGATTGGTCATCGGGCCTCTCGGTGGAGGTCCAGTAAGAGCAGCGGGAGGGGGGGACGTTCCCTCCCACTCCTCCGGGATAACTGCCGAGCGGCTTTTAGCCACATCGGTTGTTATCCCTGGATAGCCGATCGCCGGCTCTAAAAAACAGTACTGGGATGATGCCTATAGCTGCGGGCATTATCCCGGTATAACCCCCAAAAGCCGAGTACGCACATCTGTGTACGCTCGGCGGGAAGGGGTTAAAGGTGGTGGTCCACTTTTATTTAGCAAAAGAAAAGTCTACAGATACAGTTGCCCAAGGAGGGGTTTTTCTCCAGCATAGAAAAACAGATAACAGAAAATACAGAGCCACGTGTTTCTCTCAGCTTGTATTCAGAGCTCCCAGGTCTCTGGGTCACTCAGTCTTTAGTTGCAGCACCTTGCTACACAGGCCCACTCCTGGCCCCTGGATAGGGGTTCTCCTGACACTTGTTCTCTGACTCTCCCACTCTTCCGGGACTTACAGAATCTGTGCAGTTCCCTGAACTTACTAGTTGCCTCAGCTCTCCCTATCTTGAACTCATTCAACTGTCCAAAGTCTCCTAGTCTCTATTTCAAACATGTAGTGCTGTCTCCTAAGTGGCTCACTTCTCCTGGATGGATCATACTCCTATCTCCAGTCAAGGCTCTGTCTCCCAATGTGAGTCCTGAGCTATGGTCAGACCTGGCTCATAATGAATCTGTGCCACTGTGTACACCTACAGGTCTCCAGCAAGACCTGGACACAGAATTGAAGGCTTCATCCCACCCAAGACACTTTGAAGTCTTCAAGCTCCAGGCCCCCGATTACAAAACCTCAGGGCTGTCTTAATGAGTGGGCACACCTGGGCACTGCTCAGGGGCCCCAGCTGCATGGGGGGCCCCTGCACTTTCCCCAAAGCAGCTGGTCCTTAAGTCCATGCTACCCCAAAATTGGGGGCCCCATGATGGCACTTAGAGTGATGGATACACAGGGGAGGCAGGCTGGCAGCGGTGCTCCATGCTGTGCAGAACGATACCTATTATTTCACAGCCAGCAGCGAAGGGAGGGGCCGGAGTGCCAGTGATGCTCTGACACCGCCCCATGCAGCTTGAATGCTCGGGACTCGAAGGCTGTGGGGTGGGAGCTGGAGTGAGAGCTGCTGAGTCGGCAGAGAGCCTACCTGCGGAAGTAGCATTGTTGATGGTGTCATGGTGAGCCCAGCTGTCCAGCACTGTTTGCACCGAAGGGCTTAGAATGCCCAGAGGGATGCTCCCTCCTCCGCCCTTCCTTCTGCCTGCTTGATTGGTATAGGTGAGTCCAGTGCTGGAGGTGGGCACATAGCTAAAAGTTTACATGCACTGTAACTCCACTGGAAAAGGGGGTACTACATGGATGAAATAATGGTGCTGGGGGATATCAAGGGTGTATGGGGGAAAACAATGCTGAGGGTGTATAGGGGGTAGCGACACTTGGGGTATCTTGGGTGGATATAGTGCTAGAGGTATCAGGGATGTAGAGAGGCCACAGTGTAGGGGGTATCAGGGATGTAGTGGGGTCTCAATACAAGGGGTAACTTATGGTATATGGTAACAGTGCTGGGGGAATATCTAGGGTGTAGAGGGACCATAGTGCTGGGGGAATATCTAAGGTGTAGAGGGGTAAGAGTGCTGGAGGGATATCTGGGGTGTAGAGGGGTCAGAGTGCTGGGGGGAAATCTGGGGTGTAGAGGGACCATAGTGCTGGGGGGATATCTAGGATGTAGAGAGGTAAGAGTGCTGGAGGGATATCTGGGGTGTAGAGGGGTCAGAGTGCTGGGGGGAAATCTGGGGTGTAGAGGGGTCAGAGTGCTGGGGGGAAATCTGGGGTGTAGAGGGGTCAGAGTGCTGGGGGAATATCTAGGGTGTAGAGGGGTCAGAGTGCTGGGGGGGGGAATCTGGGGTGTAGAGGGACCATAGTGCTGGGGGAATATCTAGGGTGTAGAGGGGTCAGAGTGCTGGGGGGAAATCTGGGGTGTAGAGGGACCATAGTGCTGGGGGAATATCTAGGGTGTAGAGGGGTCAGAGTGCTGGGGGAATATCTAGGGTGTAGAGGGACCATAGTGCTGGGGAGGCATCAATCTAGCAGATATATTATATACACAGGACAGCTTTGTTACTTTATGTACTGTATGTAGTATTTTCCCACTGTTTCTTTGCTGTACAGAATGATTGTTCATGTAGTTAATTTGGAGCTCCACCCAAAAGGGGAAGCTCCGTTTGTCTGCCTCCTACCTACTTGATGTCTGTTTATCTGCATTGTCTCGATTGTAGGGGCCCCAGAGCATTACTTTGCCCAGGGGCCCATGATGCTATTAAGACGGCCCTGCAAAACCTGGAGGAAGCTGGAAACACGGTATTCTCTGCTCATTTTAAATATGCTGGAGCCCTGCACTCTGTATTATTTTTGACCCTGTGTCATCCCTTTATACATTTCCATACTGGCAGGGCCTTGCACTGTCTCAATTGCCATACGTAAACTTCAGCTTTAATGCTATGTAGTAGGGTTGCCACCTCATCCCTTTAAAACCAAACACATATTAATTACACATGTTCAGTAGCTGATTAAGGTGGTAATGAAACTCACTTGGTGCCTTACCTGCATTAACTTAGCCTCAGAACTTGTGTCATCCATATGTGTTTGGGTTTAAAGGAATGAGGTGGCAACCCAATATGTAAGCTCTAACTAGGATTGACTTAACGATTAAACAGCAGTAAACAGAGCAGCAGGGGAGCAGAGAAAACGTAGTGATGAGTTGCTCGGGTTTCCGGCTTTATAGGCACAATCCATCTTTTGCAAACATTTAATAAATGTGCCCACATTAATAATATAAAAACAGGTGCATTTATTAAAGTTTTGCATTCAGGTCTGCAGAGGATTGCAACAGCAATCGATGTGTCAAAAAAAAAGGTGCAATGCATAGGTTCCTGCACTGTATACCCCTAGCCCCAGTTCTATGAGGAGGTACAAATGTTCTGTTAGGAGGCTTGAGGAAGTAAACAACGAACTGCAAGTCTTGTGACATCACCAATTTGTGAGTCCCTCTGCCCTGGTGGCAGATGAGGCTTATATCTCTACTATTCCCAGATCTCCTTGAAGGAATGAGGTGGCTGTGCAGTCAGAGCCATGCACAGCTGCAGTAACTTCAAAACAAAACCAAAACCAGCTTCTGCAGGGAGAAGCACCCCGCTATTCATTTAAGTGGGGGGGATGGGTGCACGTAAGGGTGGCGGGTTGGAGAGCGGGATCATGTTTCATGTTGCACCTTAAAACCCAACTCTGTGAAAATCTGAACTTTCCCCCTTGCACCCACACTGTAAGGCCCCTTTCACACTGGGGCGGTGGGGGCGTCGGCGGTAAAACAGCGCTATTTTTAGCGCTGCTTTGCCGTCGTTTTTGTGGCAGTATTCGGCCGCTAGCAGTGCGGTTTTAACCCCCGTTGGCGGCCGAAAAAGGGTTAAAACCGCTCGCATAGCGCCGCTATAGCCGCGGTATAGCCGCGCTGCCCCATTGATTTCAATGGGCATGAGCGGTGAAGGAGCGGTGAATACACCGCTCCTTCACCGCTCCAAAGATTCGGTTTGCAGGAGTTTTTTTTTTCTCCTGCCAGCGCACCGCTTCAGTGTGAAAGCCCTCAGGCTTTCACACTAAAGAAACAGTAGAGGCAGTTTTAGGTCGGTTTGCAGGCGCTATTTTTAGCGCAATAACGCCTGCAAACCGCCCCAGTGTGAAAGGGCTATAAGGGTTGACTGCTCATTTGTTTTAGGGGAGAGTAAAAGTACTTTACTTGTACAATGCTCCACTCCCACAAGAGGCAGCCCTCCCCTATGTGGTGGGCTGTCGCTTAGAGCTATGGACCCTGCACCAGTCATAATGACATCAGGATCTTCGACCGCTGGAGCATGGGGGAGGGGACTCCACGAGGACTGATCTAGCAGTAGAGTTGAGGTGTTAAGTAAATCTGCTTTTCCATGCCCTCTACACCAGAGGTAACCAACCCCCAGGCATGGCTGGTGCAAGGATTTTTGACACCCTAGGCGAAACCTCATTTTGCCGCCCCCCCTTGGCTCCACCCCTGACCCCACCCCCTTTTCCCTGCCCATGTAAACCCCACCTTTTTAATAAAGCGCCCATCAAATGCAGCCTCACCAGTACCCATCAAATGCAGCCTCACCAGTACCCATCAAATGCAGCCTCACCAGTACCCATCAAATGCAGCCTCACCAGTACCCATCAAATGCAGCCTCACCAGCGCCCATCAAATGCAGCCTCACCAGCGCCCATCAATGCAGCCTGACCAGTGCCTGTAAAATGTAGCCTCACCAGTGCCCATCAATGCAGCCTACCAGCGCCCATCAATGCAGCTTCACCAGTGCCCATCAAATGCAGCCTCACCAGTGCACATTAATTGTAGCCTCACCAGCGCCCATCAAATGCAGCCTCACCAGCACCCATCAATGCAGCCTCACCAGCGCCCATCAAATGCACCCTACCAGCGCCCATAAATGCAGCCTCACCAGCGCCCACAAATGCAGCCTCACCAGCGCCCATCAAATGCAGCCTCATCAGCGCCCATTAATTGTAGCCTCATCAGCGCCCATCAAATGCAGCCTCACCAGCGCCCATCAATGAATGATTGCTTGCTTCCATTTTTTCGGGAGTCGGGACACAGACACAGTCCTCCACCGCCACTGCGCCTCTGACACTATGTGTCAGTGGCTGTCTGCTGATGCTGAGACTTAGTTGCTTGCTGCAGAGAGAAGAGAGTAGGAACCCGAGTGGCTGGGCACCCTAGGCGGCTGCCTAGTTTGCCTAGTGGTAGCAATAGCCCTGCCCCCGGGCCACGGATCTGTGCTGGTCCATGGCCTGTTGGGAGCTTGGCTGCGTGGCGGACCACCTGGGGGACTCCTGACAGTTCTATTTGGCAGTGCTACAAGAGGGAAGTCTGCGGTGGCTCCAACAGTCTTTACACCGGTTCCAGTATAGGAATCCCACCTGCAGCAGTTCACCATCCCATTCATCCCGCACTTCAGACCCTGGGTCCTGCACATCTCCTCAACAGCGAGATCCCTTTAGTTATAAATATATGTAACCTCATGTTAGATGGTAATTGATTGGGAATGCTGAACTAAGTCCTGAATATTGGATAAAACAAAATACTGTGAAAAAAAGAGTGCGCTGTCCCTTTATACCAGAGAACAGGGGAAATCTCAAATTATAGAGATCAAATTGCGCTAACAAACTCTTCTGGATAGCCAACGCTGTCACCAACCCGGCGTCCAGTTAGCTCAGTGACCCTGTCTGTAAGAAGTAGCAACCGCATCCCCACTGCTGGAGTATACGCCTGGTAACTTACATCATGTCCGGGTAGTCAGTCACCATGTGTATTAAAAATAAGGAAGGAGAAGCCACATAGCGTAATACAGCATAGGAATCTTTGTTTATTAAAAAGATAAAATTGTGCTTAACTGCATCCGCAAACACATGCATAACAAAGCACGGCCGCTGGACCATCCGACATTCTTGTGCATGGTGACATCACACTTTAGCTCCGACTGGCGCGTTTCACCACAACTACCGTCTTCTGGGACTTAGATGTCACATAGTGAGAGCGTTGGCTTTTCATGAGAGTTTGTTAGCGCAATTTGATCTCCATAATTTGCTAAGAAGCCAACCATACTTTTTTTGGAGAGCACTTTTTTTTTTGCACTTTATATATTTTTGGAGCACTGAGCACTTTAAAAACACTTGAACAATGTATGGTTGATTATGTACTGTATTTATTGATTGTGGACTTTTTGATTATATATATATTTGATTTGTACGCAAATTGATTTACCGATACATATGAATTTATTCATTTTGTACTGATTTTTTAATGCATAAATTCACAATTTATTTGATGCACTGGTTTGTTATCTGGTTTAAAGGGACAGTGCACTCTTTTTTCATAGTGACATGCCTTCGTTCACATAGTGTTTGTGAGTGTATTTTTAACTGTTTTTCACAGTAAAACTAACTGCTACTTATATTTCCCGTCATTTACACATACACAGGCCCCGCCCCCCCTCCAAGCACAGACCTAGGCCCCTCCAACTGGCACCGCTCTGTCTATCAGAGCTTCAGTGACACATACATGGCTATGTATGGGGCCCACCCCCCTCTCCAGAGCAGCCTAGGGGCGTGTTAGTGGCGGGGGCGGGGCTGGATGCAGTGCTCCCGCTGACGTCATGAAGCTGCTGACACGCCGCTTGGCTCTATAATTTTTCTGGACCTGAAAAACAGTCTGCGCATGCACAGTGAAGACGCGCAAACAGCTGTTTAGTGACACGGCTGCAGCAGAAGTGACAAGGTCGAGGTTTCGCATGAGTCCAGGAACATTTTAGCTCACCGGTGTTCTGACAAAATACGCAACTTGGCAGAAGCTCAAACCTCGCCACTTCTGGTTTCTTTAATTGGTTCCCGACTGGCTCATGTACATTTACTGTGGCACAATGGCACCGCCGGCCACGTGCGATCACGTGCAATCCCTGTTCTGTCAGGTGACAGGAGACATATCATATCATGGTTCCTACTAAGTAGGAACCACAATATGTCTCCTCCCCTAGTCAGTCCTATCCCCCCACAGTTAGAACACACCTAGGGAACACACATTTAACCCCTTGATCGCCCCCTAATGTTAACCCCTTCCCTGCCAGTGACATTTATACAGTAATCAGTGCATATTTATAGCACTGATCGCTGTATAAATGTCAATGGTCCCAAAAATGTGTCAAAAGTGTCCAATCTCTCTCCGTTGCAATGTCGCAGTACCACTAAAAATTGCAGATCAACGCCATTACTAGTAAAAAAAAAATAAAAATGCCATAAAAAATGCCATAAATCTTTCCCATAGTTTGTAGACGCTATAACTTTTGCGCAAACCAATCAATATATGCTTATTGAGGGTTTTTTTTTACCAAAAATATGTAGAAGAATACATATCGGCCTAAAGCCCTAAACTGATGAAGAAATTTGTTTTGTTTTTTTTAAATTTGGGGATATTTATTATAGCAAAAAGTAAAAAATATTTTTGTTTTTTTGTTTATAGCGCAAAAATGAAAAACCGCAGAGGTGATCAAATACCACCAAAAGAAAGCTCTCTTTGTGGGAAAAAAAGGACGCACATTTCGCTTGGGTACAGCTTCGCATGAGCGCGCAATTGTCAGTTAAAGAGACGCAGTGCCAAATTGTAAAAAGTGCTCTGGTCAGGAAGGGGGTAAAGTCTTCCAGGGCTGAAGTGGTTAAACCATTATTAATTGCAGATTTTTAAGCAGAAATTTCACATTTTCAGGTGTTTGGATACAAGAACGGCAACCGAATAGAGTCCGGTGCATGCTATTGTTACTCTGCTCCAACACTAACCAACAAAATGGCCACCTCCGAGATGGTGACAACTTTGCCCTCATTAGCCGTTGTGCTGTGAAAACACTGAAATGTTGCTTTACTGGACTGCATTCGGTTGCCGCAGTTGTGTCCAACCACAAATTCATCCAAATGTCCAATTACTGTGGGTTTAAAGAAACCGGAAGTGACGTGGTTAAATTTTCTGCCGAGTTGAGTATTTTATCAGGACACCAGCACTGGGTTCCCAGCCTGGACAAAGGGCTACCCTTTAGGCTCGATTCACACCTATGCATGTTGCTTTTGAGCGTTTTTGGAGGTTTTTTTTTCATGCTTGCCACGTTTTTGAGCCGCGTTTTTGCTGCGTTTTTGCCGCGTTTTTGCCGCGATTTGCGTTTTGCGTTTTTTTTTTTTTTTTTTCATTTTTTTTTACAGTCTTAAAAAAAAATTACAAAAAAAAAAAAAAAACGGCAAAAACGCACCAAAAACGCATCAAAAACGCATCAAAAACGCTGCAAAAACGCAGCACTTGCGTTTTTGATGCTTGTCCATTGAAAACCATTACATGCAAAACGCTGCTTTTTGCATGCAAAAAAGTCCCCGACCCTTTCCAAAAACGCTGAGATACAAAAAAGCATTGATGTGAACATGTTCCATAGGAACCCATGTTAAAAAATTCCCGTGCATTTCTGCAAAATGCAAAATGCATCAAAAAACGCATGGGGCCTTAGAGGTCAGTCAGTAGTTAGGTGATAATTTAACTAGAGTCTGCTCACTGCATAGATGACACGCTTTTATGTGTTCATTTTATACTCTCAGCTGCAGCACTTGGACTATCAAAAGTGAAACTTTTAAGTATACAGATATACACTATATTGTCAGAAGTATTGGGACTCTTGCCTTTACACGCACATGAACTTTAATAACATCCCAGGCTTGGTCCATATGGTTCACTATTGAGTTGGCCCACCCTTTGCAGCTATAACAGCTTTGACTCTTCTGAAGGGCTGTCCACAAGGTTGTGCAGGCCAGTCAAGTTCCTCCACCCCAAACTCGCTCATCCATGTCTTTATGGACCTTGCTTTGTGCACTGACCCAAATCATTTGGTGGAGGGGGGATTATGGTGTGGGGTTGTTTTTCAGGGTTTGGGCTTGGCCCCTTAGTTCCAGTGAAGGGAACTCTAATGCCCCGTACACACGGTCGGACTTTGTTCGGACATTCCGACAACAAAATTCTAGGATTTTTTCCGACGGATGTTGGCTCAAACTTGTCTTGCATACACACGGTCACACAAAGTTGTCGGAAAATCCGATCGTTCTATACGCGGTGACGTAAAACACGTACGTCGGGACTATAAACGGGGCAGTGGCCAATAGCTTTCATCTCTTTATTTATTCGGAGCATGCGTGGCACTTTGTCCGTCGGATTTGTGTACACACGATAGGAATTTCCGACAACGGATTTTGTTGTCGGAAAATTTTATCTCCTGCTCTCCAACTTTGTGTGTCGGAAAATCCGATGGAAAATGTCCGATGGAGCCCACACACGGTCGGAATTTCCGACAACACGCTCCGATCGGACATTTTCCATCGGAAAATCCGACCGTGTGTACGGGGCATTAAAGTGGTTGTAAACCACATGAAAAAAAAAAGACCTGCAAGACAAAGGCATAATGAGCTAGTATGCATAGCACCTCTAGACTGGGAAGCCTGAAATTAAAAAAAAAAGAAAAACGATTCTGGCTTCGATCGTAGCGATAAGTCGGTAGAAGCACCGGAGGGCGGCGGGAAGGAGGCAACGTCCCCTCACGCATCCCGTAAGAACGATCAAGCAGTGGTACAGCCGCTATGATCATTCTTATGGTGTAGGGAATCGCTGGCTGACAAAGCTGATATCTGAATGATGCCTGCAGTTGCAGGCATCTTTCAGATATTCCCGCACAAAGTCAAGGACGTCATATGATGGCCGGCAGGCGGGAAGTGGTTAAAACGCATTTTTTTTAACACAAAGTTGTCCATTTATACAATATTTCTAACACATAGCATGTACATACCAAAAATGACACCCCAAAATAGATTCTCCTACTCCTCCTGAGTACATCGATACCACATGTGTGAGAATTTCCACAGCCTGGCCACATACAGAGGCCGAGTACAGCCGAGTATGGCTGAGCATGGCAGAGCATGGCAGAGTATGGCCAAGCATGGCCTAGTATGGCTCAGCATGGCAGGGTATTGCAGGGTATCGCCGAGTATGACTGGGTATGGCTGGGTATGGCAGAGTATGGCTGGGTTGATTCCCGAGTATTGCAGAGTATTGTGGGGTATTGCAGAGTATTGCGGGGTATTGTGGGGTATTGCAGAGTATTGCAGGGTATTGCGGAGTATTGCGGGGTATTGCAGGGTATTGCGGAGTATTGCGGGGTATTGCAGGGTATTGCGGAGTATTGCGGGGTATTGCAGAGTATTTCAGAGTATTGTGGGGTATTGCAGAGTATTTCAGAGTATTGCGGAGTATTGCAAGGTATTGCAGAGTAGTGCACGGTATTGCAGAGTATTGCACGGTATTGCACAGTATTGCAGAGTATTGCACGGTATTGCACGGTATTGCACAGTATTGCAGGGTATTGCAGGGTATTGCAGAGTAATGCAGAGTAATGCAGGGTATTGCAGAGTATTGTACGGTATTGCAGAGTAGTGCAGGGCATTGCAGGGTATTAGAGTATGGAGGGATGGCTGAGCATGGATGGATGGATGTGACTCTAATTGTCACAGAGCAGTTCTGTGGGCACTACACATCCAGCCCACAGCGCTGCTGCCATCTGCTCTCTCCCTCTCTCTCCTCTCACACTGTACCGATCGGTACACAGAGGGGAGAGAGGAACCGGCATCATGATATGATGCCGGTTTGTTTACATGTGATCGCTCCGTCATTTGACAGAGCGATCACATGCTAAACGGCCGAGATCAGCGGCCGTTTACCGTGATCCGTGATGCGGCCCCAGGCGGTCACGGATGTTCTCGGGTGCACGCCACAGGGGGCGCGCGAGAGCGGAATAAGCCGACCGCGCTGTAGCCGTCTTTCGGCTATGGCCCGGTCGGCATGTGGTTAAAGTTCTTCTGCGGGTAAAGGCAGATGAGATGTCCCAATACTTTTGACAATATAGTGTATTTCATATATCTACTACTACTACTACTACCCCTCCCCCCCCCCCCGACCTCCAACACCTCCTTACCCTGGGGGGGTTGACTTTCACGTGGCCGGTCCCGGGGAGTATGGGGACCGCTGCTCTACACCTAAACGGACAGTTAACATTTGCAGTGCGGGCAAAGACCCACTGCAAGGGAGAATTTGCACGTTTCCTGGAGCTCGGCTTTAAATATGGGTGCAAGATGAAGCATGGTATGGAAGGTGGAGTTTGTCTATAAAGTGACCTTGAAGCTTTATCCTTCTCGGATAAAGCTCTGTTTCATTTACAATTGATCCTACATGGCAAAGGAAAATGCTTCCGCCAATCTTATATGACAGGATAGTGTTCATCTCCTTTATTGCACAGCAATGAATTATACATAGTACACTGCAATAGACTGTGGACTTTACCCGTGACATGTGGCACCCTAGCTTACTGAACTGTACCGAGGATAATGTAATCTGATTATTCAATTCGGTAATGTAGTACATAAGATTAAAGCAACACAAACATGACCTTGTAACGTAAGCAATTTAAAACACGCTATTTGGCCATTTTCCCACATTGTGATGAATGATCATCAATCTATATATGTTACAAGTGTTTTCTTGTTACACCAGCAACACAAAGGCGTCTCATCAATCACCACTTCAACAGAAATGTCAAAATTCTATAAGCCATGTATACTGTGACTTGCATCCAGCATGCGGGCTCTGTCAAACAATTGACGATATGGGCTTATTCCTGTAAATAAATGATACTGCTTATTTTTGCCCTTTGCAATTCAGGCAAACAAATAGATATGGGAAAATCCATTGTTTTCAGTAGGGCCCTTGACCGGGTTATAAGAGATGGTTTGTCCCTTTGACTGCTTGACCAACACTCCTCCACTCTTACCTTACCCAAGTGACACACATGACACAGAATTGGAGTTTAATGGCCAAAGCAGCCCTTTTATTAACAAAATTGTATACATAACATACTATATACAGTTTTTCACAAGAGTGAGTACACCCCTCACATTTTTGTAAATATTTTATTATATATTTTCATGTGACAACGCTGAAGAAATTACACTTTGCTACAATGTAACGTAGTGAATGTACAGCTTGCATAACAGTGTAAATTTGATACCCCCCCAAAATAACTCAACACACAGCCATTAATGTCTAAACTGCTGGCAACAAAAGTGAGTACACCCTTAAGTGCAAATGTCCAAATTGGGCCCAATGTGTCAATTTTTTATGTGGCCACCATTATTATCCAGCACTGCCTTAACCCTCTTGGGCATGGAGTTCACCAGAGCTTCACAGGTTGCCACTCGAGTCTTCTTCCACTCCGCCATGATGACATCACAGAGCTGGTGGATGTTAGAGACCTTGCGCTCCTCCACCTTCCATTTGAGGATGTCCCACAGATGCTCAATAGGGTTTAGGTCTGAAGACATGCTTGGCCAGTCCATCACCTTTACCCTCAGCTTCTTTAGCAAGGCAGTGGTCATCTTGAAGGTGTGTTTGGGGTAGTTATCATGTTGGAATACTACCCTACGGCCCAGTCTCCGAAGGGAGGGGGATCGTGCTCTGCTTCAGTATGTTGCAGTACATGTTGGCATTCATGGTTCCCTTAATTAACTGTAGCTCCCCAGTGCCGGCAGCACTCATGCAGCCCCAGATCAAATAAGTTTATCTTGGTCTCATCAGACCACAGGACATGGATCCAGTAATCCATGTCCTTAGTCTGCTTGTCCTCAGCAAACTGTTTGCAGGCTTTCTTGTGCATCATCTTTAGAAGAGGCTTCCTTCTGGGACGACAGCCATGCAGACCAATTTGATGCAGTTTGCGGCGTACGGTCTGAGCACTAACAGGCAAACATGTACAATGGTATAGACCTGTCTTGGGTAAGGTAGGGTTCCCAGTAGTTTGTTTGGGCTGTATTTGCTAGTAGTGGTGTTGTCTCTAAGTTAGCGTTTTGAGGCTGGAGGCCTAATTTTTGGTTAAGCAGGAACTTGAAGCAGAGATGCTTACAAGGACCTTGGGGTTCCTTTTTTTTTAACTGTACTGACTATTTTTGTATGTTATGTACAGTATCTCACAAAAGTGAGTACACCCCTCACATTTTTGTAATTCTTCATGTGACAACACTGAAGAAATGACACTTTGCTACAATGTAAAGTAGTGAGTGTACAGCTTGTATAACAGTGTAAATTTGCTGTCCCCTCAAAATAACTCAACACACAGCCATTAATGTCTAAACCGCTGGAAACAAAAGTGAGTACACCCCTAAGTGAAAATTTCCAAATTGGAACCATTTAGTAATTTTCCCTCCCCGGTGTCATGTGACTCGTTAGTGTTACAAGGTCTCAGGTGTGAATGAGGAGCAGGTGTGTTAAATTTGGTGTTATCGCTCTCACTCTCTCATACTGGTCACTGGAAGTTCAACATGGCACCTCATGGCAAAGAACTCTCTGAGGATCGGAAAAAAAGAATTGTTGCTCTACATAAAGATGGCCTAGGCCAGTGATGGCGAACCTTGGCACCCCAGATGTTTTGGAACTACATTTCCCATTATGCTCTACTACACTGCAGAGTGCATAAGCATCATGGGAAATGTAGTTTCAAAACATCTGGGGTGCCAAGGTTCGCCATCACTGGCCTAGGCTATAAGAAGATTGCCAAGACCCTGAAACTGAGCTGCAGCAGACCTTACAGCGGTTTAACAGGACAGGTTCCACTCAGAACAGGCCTCGTCATGGTCGACCAAAGAAGTTGAGTGCACGTGCTCAGTGTCATATCCAGAGGTTGTTATTGGGAAATAGACGTATGAGTGATGCCAGCATTTCTGCAGAGGTTGAAGGAGTGGGGGGTCAGCCTGTCAGTGCTCAGACCATACGCCACAAACTGCATCAAATTGGTCTGCATGGCTGTCATCCCAGAAGGAAGCCTCTTCTAAAGATGATGCACAAGAAAGCCTGCAAACAGTTTGCTGAGGACAAGCAGACTAAGGACATGGATTACTGGAACCATGTCCTGTGGTCTGATGAGACCAAGATAAACTTATTTGGTCTGGGGCTGCATGAGTGCTGCCAGCACTGGGGAGCTACAGTTAATTAAAGGAACCATGAATGCCAACATGTACTGTGACATACTGAAGCAGAGAATGATCCCCTCCCTTCAGAGACTGGGCCGTAGGGTAGTATTCCAACATGATAACGACCCCATACACACCTCCAAGATGACCACTGCCTTGCTAAAGAAGCTGAGGGTAAAGGTGATGGACTGGCCAAGCATGTCTCCCTATTGAGCATCTGTGGGATATCCTCAAACGAAAGGTTGAGGAGCGCAAGGTCTCTAACATTCACAAGCTCTGTGATGTCATCATGGAGGAGTGGAAGAGGACTCCAGTGACAACCTGTGAAGCTCTGGTGAACTCCATGCCCAAGAGGGTTAAGGCAGTGCTGGATAATAATGGTGGCAACATAAAAAAATTGACACTTTGGGCCCAATTTGGACATTTTCACTTAGGGGTGTACTCACTTTTGTTGCCAGCAGTTTAGACATTAATGGCTGTGTGTTGAGTTATTTTGAGGGGTTATCAAATTTACACTGTTATACAAGCTGTACACTCACTACGTTACATTGTAGCAAAGTGTCATTTCTTCAGCGTTGTCACATGAAAATATATAATAAAATATTTACAAAAATGTGAGGGGTGTACTCACTTTTGTGAAAAACTGTATATAGTATGTTATGTATACAATTTTGTTAATAAAAGGGCTGCTTTGGCCATTAAACTCCAATTCTGTGTCATGTGTGTCACTTGGGTAAGGTAAGAGTGGAGGAGTGTTGGTCAAGCAGTCAAAGGGACAAACCATCTCTTATAACCCGGTCAAGGGCCCTACTGAAAACAATGGATTTTCCCATATCTATTTGTTTGCCTGAATTGCAAAGGGCAAAAATAAGCAGTATAATTTATTTACAGGAATAAGCCCATATCGTCAATTGTTTGACAGAGCCCGCATGCTGGATGCAAGTCACAGTATACATGGCTTATAGAATTTTGACATTTCTGTTGAAGTGGTGATTGATGAGACGCCTTTGTGTTGCTGGTGTAACAAGAAAACACTTGTAACATATATAGATTGATGATCATTCATCACAATGTGGGAAAATGGCCAAATAGCGTGTTTTAAATTGCTTACGTTACAAGGTCATGTTTGTGTTGCTTTAATCTTATGTACTACATTACCGAATTGAATAATCAGATTACATTATCCTCGGTCATCTACAAACTATGGGATATATTTATGGAAATTTTATTTATGTATTTTTTTTTTTTTTACAAGTAATGGCGGCAATCAGGGACTTATAACGGGACTGCAACATTGCAGTGGACAAATCAGACACTAACGTTTGATACTTTTTGGGCACCAGTGATACTAATACAGTGATCAGTTTTCCACCCCCCCCCCCAAAAAATGGAGCACCAGCCGCTACTAATTTGACAGATTACTTAGCTCCGGGTGCTTACAGGGGGGAGGGGGGGCATAGGGGACTTGGGGTGCAGAGGACAGAGGATTTTAACTAGACAACTGGTACCAGCAACACAAGGGACGCTTAAGTTTAGACGTAAGTACTGTCCCTTGTGTTGATTATTCTATTTTTTAAGTTTTACCTAAACTTAGGCTTTTAAATTAGTGAGGAGGGAACAGGACTGAGCCACAGAATATAACAGAACAACAAAGAGAGCTATATATTTGTTATATGTGTACTGTACATTTGGTTTGTTCAAAAGAAATATGTTTATTACTTGTAAATATGAAGAGAGAGCACTCCTATGGCCACAGCTGTATTGGAAAATTTATAAGAGGGAGAAAAGGGCATAAACTGCACCAAGGTCGGACTTTAAAGGCACTTTTGGACCAGAGTTTAAAGTATAAAAAATATATTTTTATTGATAACAATTCATAAGGCAATAGAACAAAAAAAGAAGAAAAGAGTTAAAAATGCATATCATATAATGGATGAGAATATATGGTGCAACAAATGAAAATCTGCACCACATGAACAACAGTGAGCCCCTGTGCGTCAACGCGTTTCGCTGTTTTGCTTCGTCAGGACACATTCAGGGGTTGTTGCAAAAAAAGTGGGTCTCACTATCCAGAATAAAACACATGAATAAGTCTTTGTGTAATAGTCGTATATATAAAAATACAAAAAAGAGGGGGGGGGGGGGGGTGGTATGGACACAAAGCTAGCAGGCTATCATTCAACCATAGTAGTGGTGTTCATATAATATATGCATCTATTTGTTGGCTCAGCAGAACCCCCTCCCCTCTTTTTTGTTTTTTGGTATGTTTAGTCATCTCCTAACTTTTCTAGCTGGCTCCTAGATTCCAAGCAAATTTGTCAAGCCTTGTGATATGATATATAGTACTTACTCCTGACCCATGCACATTATAAACTATGTTGTACATTACATAGTTTCGATACTTGCACTCTATAAGATATGGTGTATGTTACATATTCCAGACAGGTTCATTTAACCTTCAGATATAAATGTGGGTGCTTCCATTCATGATCTGCTTTTCAAAGGTGCAGGCTCTGGGGCCTATTTAGAATTTGTGGAACCTTGCAGATCTACACTATATTACCAAAAGTATTGGAACGCCTGCCCTTACATGCACGTGAAATTTAATGGCATCCCAGTCTTAGTCCGCAGGGTTCAATATTAAGTTGGCCCGCCCTTTGCAGGTATAACAGCTTCATCTCTTCTGGGAAGGCTGTCCACAAGGTTTAGGAGTGTGTCTATGGGAATGTTTGCCCATTATTCCAACAGCGCATTTGTGAGGTCAGCTACTGATGTTGGAGAGAAGGTCTGGCTCGCAGTCTCCACTCTAATTCATCCCAAAGGTGTTCTATCGGGTTGAAGTCAGGACTCTGTGTAGGCCATCAAGTTCCTCCACCCCAAACGCGCTCATCCATGTTTTTATGGACCTTGCTTTGTGCACTGGTCCATAACTTTTGGTGGAGGGGGGGTGCTGTGGGGTTGTTTTTCAGGGGTTGGGGTTGGCCCTTTAGTTCCAGTGAAGGGAACTCTTAAGGCATCAGCATACCAAGACATTTTGGACAATTTCATTCTCCCAAATTTGTGGGAACAGTTTGGGGATGCCCCCTTCCTTTTCCAACATGACTGCGCACCAGTGCACAAAGCAAGGTCTATAAAAACATGGATGAGAGAGTTTGGGGTGGAGGAACTTGACAGGCCTGCACAGAGTCCTGACCTCAACCCGATAAAACACATTTGGGATGAATTAGAGCGGAGACTGCGAGCCAGGCCTTCTCGTCCAACATCAGTGCTTGACCTCACAAATGCGCTTCTGGAAGAATGGTCAAACATTCCCATAGACACACTCCTAAACCTTATGGACAGCCTTCCCAGAAGAGTTGAAGCTGTTATAGCTGCAATGGGTGGGCCAACTCAATATTGAACCCTACGGACTAAGACTGGGATGCTATTAAAGTTCATGTGTGTGTAAAGGCAGGCGTCCCAATACTTTAGGTAATATAGTGTAGTGTATTTTACTCAAAAACTCAAACAGACTTACACATCCTATAAATTAAGTTGCATTGATACTTCGTGATACCACGCATGCAGCCATCATCCTACTGCCATGAGACTTGGACGCCTGACTCAGCCTTGCTTGTAAATAATGGCATTAACAGGAGCTCCGTACTAAAGGTGTATTGTGTCTGTTCAGTCTGCTAACTGCCTGGGCTGCAATTAGCCGGTAATCATAGCGCAGCCATCCCAGATGAATCACTATTCCCTTTTGTTATTGTGTGTCATAGACATCAAAGCAGATTATAGATGATAAATAAACTCCCTAAGGCCTGGAGACAGCATTGTAATCTCATTATAGGAACAGGCAGCTGGAAAATAACTGGTACCAACTGCAAACGTCAATGGGGGGGGGGCTTGGAATGGGGGCACACTATATAAAACGAATCATCATTGGCGATGCACAATAAATTATTTTATTTACACATATATATATACACACACACAGGCCTTTTTTTTGCGGGAACGCTGTTCTGCCACCTCCAGCACTGAATGCGTGCAATTGGAAAGGGGTACTGGAGTGTGATGGAGGGTCTATTGGTGCTGGCTGCTGGGGGATTTTCTTTTTGCTGGAGGGGATCTATTTTTGTGTGACGGTTTATTGTTAATGCTGAGGGGATCTTTTATTGCTGGGGGGGGTCAGTTGTTTCTGGAAGGGATCTACTGTTGATTAAGGGGTCTGTTGTTGCTGGCTGCTGGAGAGTAATTGTGTTGGCTGCTGGTAGATCTGCTGTTGCTGCTGGGGGCCTATTGTTGCTGGCTGTGGGGGATCTTGTTTTCTTGTTTTTCTTGTTATTATTACCAAGTCCCAAAATTACTTTGCACTGCAAACTGATACTTGCCCCTGCATTCTCTAAAAGGGGTCATACTGGGAGGTGGGTAGAGGGTGGAACCAAGGGTCGGTGCTTGGAGGTGGGTAGCGATTGGAGATGCAAATTAACTCAGAAGGGGGAGTTCCTGCACCTATTCTCTGAGAAAAAAAGCCCTGTGTGTATATATATATATATATATTGTATGTGTGTGTGTGTGTATATATATATATATATATATATATATATATATATATATATATATATATATATATATATATATGTATATATATATATATATATATGTATATATATATATATATATATATATATATGTGCCCCGAAAAGGTATTCATACCCCTTGAATTGTTATCATGCTACAACCAAAAACGTAAATGTATTTTATTGGGATTTTATGTGACAGACCAACAAAAGTGGCACATAATTGTGAAGTGGAAGGAAAATGATAAATGTTTTTCAAAACTTTTTACAAAAAAAAAAGTGAAAAGTGTGGGGTACATTTTTATTCAACCCCCCTGAGTCAATACTTTGTAGAACCGCCTTTCACAGCTGCAAGTCTTTTTGGGGATGTCTCTACCAGCTTTGCACATCTAGAGAGTGACATTTTTGGCCATTATTCTTTGCAAAATAGCTCAAGCTCTGTCAGATTGGATGGAGAGCATCTGTGAACAGCAATTTTCAAGTCTTGCCACAGATTCTCAATTGGATTTAGGTCTGGACTTTGACTGGGCCATTCTAACACATGAATATGCTTTGATCTAAACCATTCCATTGTAGCTCTGGCTGTATGTTTAGGGCCGTTGTCCTGCTGGAAGGTGAACCTCCGCCCCAGTCTCAAGTCTTTTGCAGACTCTACCGGGTTTGCTTTTAACCTTCTTAGCGGTAATCCCGAGTGTGGCTCGGGGTGAATTTTCAGTACCAAAAGCGGTAACCCCGAGCCACACTCGGGATCGCATCGCAGGATCAAGACAAAGTTACTTACCTTGTCCCCAGGATTCTGCGATGTCTCCCCGCTCTGTGTGCGGGGCTGTGTTCTCTGCCGGATCTATCGCAGTGCTCCGTTCCCTGCAAGCGTTGTGACGCACGGGGACGGAGAACGGCGCCAAATTCAAAAAGTAAAAAACACATTACACATACAGTACACTGTAATCTTACAGATTACATTACTGTATCAATTTATTTCACATCCCTTTTGTCCCTAGTGGTTTGTCAAGTGGCCTGCATGCAGTTTTATATTATAACCCTTTCCTGACTAAGCCCATTTCTGACATTTGGTGTTTACAAGTTAAAATCCGTATTTTTTGCTAGAAAATTACTTAGAGCCCCCAAACATTATATATATTTTTAGCAGAGAATCTAGAGAATAAAATGGCGATTGGAATATTTTTATGTCACACGCTATTTGTGCAGCGGTGTTTTAAACGCAACCTTTTGGGAAAAGGGACACTTTCATGAATTTAATAAAAACAAAAAAAGTAAAGTTAGCCCAATTTTTTTGTATAATGTGAAAAATGATGTTACGCCGAGTAAATAGATACCAAACATGTCACGCTTTATAATTGCACGCACTCGTGGAATGGCGACAAACTGCGGTACCTAAAAATCACCATGGGCAACGTTTTACATTTTTTTTACAGTTACCAGGTTAGAGTTAAAGAGGAGGTCTAGTTCTGGAATTATCGCTCTCGCTCTGACGATCGCGGTGATACCTCACATGTGTGATTTGACATGCTCACATGCTGTGCGTGGTCGCGGGGACGGGGGGCGCTTTACATTTTTTTTCTTATTTATTTTATTTATTTTTGTATTAATAAATTGTGTTTAAAAAAAAAAAATGTTGATGACTTTTATT
Source organism: Aquarana catesbeiana (assembly GCF_042186555.1). Lineage (NCBI taxonomy): Eukaryota > Metazoa > Chordata > Amphibia > Anura > Ranidae > Aquarana > Aquarana catesbeiana. The sequence continues at coordinate 211,526,589 of NC_133335.1, forward strand.
GCGGTCACAAGGAATGTAAACATCTCTTGTGACAGTAATAGGTGGTGACAGGTACTCTTTATGGAGGGATGGGGGGGGTTTAAAAGACCCCCCATCCCTTCTTTGCACTTCAAAGTATTCAGATCGCTGTTTTCAGTGATTCTGAATACTGTATATTTTTTTAAAACTGGTGCCATTGCCGTGACGTCACTTCTGTGTTTACAATCAGGAGACTGGAACGAAGCCGCTTCGGTAGCAATTCGTGGGGAAATCCGTCATCAAACACTGAAAGTAATGACAGCGAAAATTCTGCAACTGAGCAAATTTCAGTGTTTTTGGTTTGATTACATTATTGAATAATTTTTATTATTATTATATTATTATTTGTTATAATTATTTATAGTTATTTATTATATTATAATTTATGATTTTGTGTTTCAAACTTTATCATACCCGGGATGTCTACTAGACTCTGGTTTGGAGAGATTTAAGTGATTTATTCCTAAGAATTACAGGCCTACAATAAAAAACGCCAAATTTCCATGCAAAATAATTGTACCGCTTTCGGCATCCAAAATCTGACATAATCATACCGCCAGGGAGGTTAAGATTGCCCTGTATTAGGCTCCATCCATCTTCCCATCAACTCTGACCAGCTTCTTTATGCAAGATGTTATCAGCACGGTGGATACATTTATACATTTTAAATTCATTCACCAACGGCACTATACTCCCGCTAAACTGAATGGTATGGGTTTGATGGAGCAGGCCTTCTGTCCTAGGCGTAAAGAACTCTCAGCTAATGCCCTGCACATGTTTTGGTCCTGTCCAAACCTGCCCCAGTTTTGGGCTGAATTGTTTGACATGTTAACAACCCAATTTGACCTGCAAGCTCCTAAAACTTCCAGAAGTTTGTTTACTTGGGGTCTTGGATAATTGTGTTCCTCTTACATGCAAGCGTATTGTGTTTCGTCTGATATTCTTCTATGCAAAAAAGGATATACTGCTACGTCGGAGGGATCCAGCTCCGCATACCCTGTCATATGTATGCCATTTAATCAACCGGGCGCTGCCGCTGTAGAAACGTATTTACAAGGGGCGTGCCTGTTGTAAAAAAATTACTAAAGTATGGCAACCGTGGTTGGATAGCATTCTTTCTCAACTGGCGGATTTGGTCTCCTCTCAATTATCCCTTTAATGGGTCTCTGGTATACCTTTTATTGAATTTGGAGAGAGCATTGTGTATGTGTATGTATGATGTAATGTGAGGTCGTGTGTGCGGCTGTTTCATTGCCTTGGTTACGTTTATTGGGGGGGGTGTTTTTTTTTTCTCTGGTTGCTACAGCTGGCCCCCGATATGCTGTACAAATTACTTGGACTATTTTTTAAGCTATGGACACGTTATTTCGAATTGGTCTAGTTGGTCTGCGTAGGTAACAATACTGCTGCCATCGCCATGTTAGATGCCATTTTCTTCTTTTGTTTGTGTAGTTCAAAAATGAAAACTACAAATAAACACCTTTAAAAAAAAAAAAACTCTGACCAGTTTTCCTGTCCCTGCTGAAAAAAAAGCATCCCCACAACATCATGCATCATATCTGAAAAGTGTGGTGTGCATTTGTATTCAGCCCCCTTTACTCTGATACCCGTAACTAAAATCTAATAGAACCAATTGCCTTCAAAAGTCACCCAATTAGTAAATCCAACTGTGTGTAAATTAATCTCACTATAAATATAGCTGTTCTGTGAAGCCCTCAGAGGTTTGATAGAGAACCTTAGTGAACAAACAACATTATGAAGGCTAAGGAACACACCAGACAGGTCAGGGATAAAGTTGTGGAGAAATTTAAAGCAGGGTTAGGTTATAAAAAATATCCCAAGCTTTGACCATCTCACGGAGCTCTGTTCAATCCATCATCCGAAAATGGAAAAGTATGGCACAACTGCAAACCTACCAAGACATGGAGGTCCACCTAAACTGAAAGGCCGGGCAAGGAGACCATTAATCAGAGAAGCAGCCAAGAGGCCCATGGTAACTCTGGAGGAGCTGCAGAGATCCACAGCTCAGGTGGGAGAATCTGTCCACAGGACAACTATTAGTCGTGCACTCCACAAATCTGACCTTTATAGAAGAGTGACAAAAAGAATGCCATTGTTGAAGGAAAGCCATAACTGTCCCGTTTGCAGTTAGCGAGAAGCCATGTGGAGGGCACAGCAAACATGTGGAAGAAGGTGCTCTGGTCAGATGAGACCAAAATTGAATTTTTTTGCCTAAAAGCAAAACGCTATGTGTGGCAGAAAACACTGCAAATCACCCTGAACAACACCGTCCCCCCTGTGAAACATGGTGGTGGTAGCATTATGTTGTGGAGATGCTTTTCTTCAGCAGGGACAGGGAGGCTGGTCATAGTTGGTGGGAAGATGGATGGGGCCAAATACAGGACAATCTTAGAAGAAAACTTGTTAGAGTCTGCAAAAGACTTGAGACTGGGGAGGAGGTTCACCTTCCAGCAGGACAACGACCCTAAACATACAGCCAGAGCTACAATGGAATGGTTTAGATCAAAGCATATTCATGTGTTAGAATGGCCCAGTCAAAGTCCAGACCTAAATCCAATTGAGAATCTGTGGCAAGACTTGAAAATTGCTGTTCACAGACGCTCTCCATCCAATCTGACAGAGCTTGAGCTATTTTGCAAAGAAGAATGGGCAAAAATTTCGATCTCTAGATGTGCAAAGCTGGTAGAGACATCCCAAAAAAGACTTGCAGCTGTAATTGCAGGGAAAGGAGGTTCTACAAAGTATTGACTCCGGGGGGCTGAATACAAATGCACGCCACACTTTTCACATATTTATTTGTAAAGAAATTTGAAAATCATTTATCATTTTCCTTCCACTTCACAATTATGTGCCACTTTGTGTTGGTCTATCACATAAAATCCCAATAAAATGTACGTTTTTGGTTGTAACATGACAAAATGTGGAAAATTTCAAGGGGTATGAATACTTTTTCAAGGCACTGTACTTTAACTCCTTATGAAAGTCTTTTTTTAAATACAAATCACTATGCACAAGAGTGTGAGAATGCTGTCGCGGTTTCTTTGCCATTACCCTGGAAACGAAGGACAAGTGCTGAACGCATTGAGCTACTTTTATTTTTTTTTTAGAACACACACAATCTACTTTTTTTTTTTTCTTTATTTAGTTGAAGCTAAGAAATTCTCAAGGATAAAGTATTGGCATTACGTGAATGGAACTCGTGTACAATAACTCTCTGCTCAGGATGCCAGCTTAGAAACTGAGACAAAACAAGTGTTGTGGTGACGGCGACACTAGAAAGCCATTGAACCTCCACGCAATGTACTTTCGTTCAGTGGACCTGTAGGCCGTACAAAGACTCTGGTATAATAAGGGAGAGCATGGCCCTTAGATAAAAGTTTGTGTGGAACATTTGTTTTTAAGGCATCCATAGCAATGAATAACCTGTCTATATAATCCTGGGCAGTAGGAAAAAAAAACTTGTTGAATGAATTCCTGCAAAGAACATGATGATGGTTCCATTTGCTGGCTAATGGGCTCCACCATTCTGTCTGCATGTCTCATCCTTCCTTTTCTTTAAGAAATTCTTGGAAGTGTATGGAGGAGCGCCTGGTACAAAAGTTCATTTCACTTAAACTGTTAGGCAGGCCATACAAGGTGCAAATTTCTTTCCTGCAATAACGTGGGGCCCCCCTTCCATGGCATACCAGGCCCTTATTCGAGCATGCAGCAAGGCAGGTTAGGAAAGAGAGGGGATGAGCGAGCACCCTCCCCTGTCCTGAACCATACCAGGTCACATGCCCTTAACATAGGGGGTGCTCTGGGGCGGGGGGGGGGCTGTTCCACCTGCCCCAAAGCACCTTGTCCCCATGTTGATAAGGAAAAGGGCCTCTTCCCCACAACCCTGGGCGGTGGTTGTGGGGGTCTGCTGGCTAGGGGGCTTATTAGAATCTGGGGCGCCCACATCCTGCCCCCCACCCTGGCAGGTGATGTCTCAAGTGGGTGGGGCCACCGGGTGACATCATCGGGTGACTCTTCCCTTTAGCTATTTAAAACCTGTCAGATGGGAGGAGCAGGCAGTCGGTGGGGAGCCTTCGTCGGGGGCCTGAGGTTTTTTTTTTCTTCTTTTTCGGGTCCGGTGGTGTGGCGGGCATCGTGATTCATGTTGGATCTACTTCGAGGGACATTTTTTTTTCTTCAATTTTTAATAAAGGAATTGTCAAAAACTGTGTGTGTGGGTGCAAGCGCCGGCATCTTCACTAAGGAAAACAGGTAGTGAAGCCTTTGCGGCTTCACAGCCTGTTTCCCTTTGTGCATGAGTGAGTTGCTCTGCACTTTCTGAATGGTCCCGCAGTCTCCCAGAAGGCAGCGGGGGGGAGGAGGAGGGGCTGAAAATTTTGTAGATCGCCACGATTACCATGCGGCGATCTTACCTGGGAGTGGGTACCTGCAGTGCTCTGGCAGTGGAGGGCGCGAACAAGCGGAGCTTCCCCTTTTGGGTGGAGCTCCGCTTTAAGACGATAATTACCGGCACATATTTCATTTTGTGGTAAATAACTCAGAATCTTTATTTTTTTTTTTGTACATTGGACTTTTTTTTGCCGCATGTGATAATTTAAGTCACATGACCATGTAATCGCATATGGTAAACGTCAGTGAATTGACCCCTTTATCTCCCTGCCTGTAGATTCAGAGTGGGAGAGAAATACTTCCACACTTCTCTTATTAGCAGAGCTGCACAGTGGAAGAGCTTTCCCATTTCTCCGCCGGCACACAGGGTGATAATGATAATCTGAACGGGGTGATTAGGAGTGCCCAGGCAAACAAGCCTGACACTGTACTGAAGCCACAGCCGGGCGCCCACGGTTACAATGCCGGCGCCGCATTGACTGGGAGACGAGAGGGGCTTCGTTCCCCCCGCATCACTGGACCCTGGGACAGGTAAATGTTCGATTATTAAAAGTCAGCAGCTGACTTTTTTGTAGCTGCTGACTTTTAATTTTTTAAGTGGAACTCCGCTTTAAACATATTTCAGGTGAAACAAGCCTCTCCTTTCTTTAGGGCTTGAGCAGTCGATATTAATAAAATCAGGAGAAAATGCACTAAGGCCTCTTTCCCACGGGCGCGTGGGGGATGGTAAAAACACACCCATCTAAGAATTTATAGCCTACTGAGCAGTGGTGGCCACTCCATTAGGGGCGCAGGGGCGCCGCCCCCCCCCTAATCCATGCGCCCGGCCCCTAATCTACATGCAGGGCGCAGGATACATGGATTTCTATGTTTTGGGGTTTTTTTTGAAGCACGTGATTAGAGCCTGAGGCTCTAATTGGCTTCAAAAAAAGGGTGGGCTCGGGGTGCAGTGGGCCCACCCACTTCTGTGACAATTGCAAATTAATATTCAGCCCTATTACACACACATCAGGTTTTCTTTGAGAAATATCAGACACAATCTCTATATGGAAATCATTGCAGAAGCCCAATGATTAACATCTCCTGAGTCTACGGGAACTTCCTCTTACAGCTGATCAGCGCCACCATCAGGAATAGATGGAGAGTACATTACGCCTAGGGGAAAAGTAACATCCATCCGGCCTAGAAAGTTTTTAAAGTGTAAGTCAGGCCAAAAAAATTATATATACAGTATACACTGTATATACAATATATATATACATATATATATATATATATATATATATATATATATATATATATATATATATATATATATATATATATATATATATATTCAGTACATCTTTGCATCTTTGCAAAACATACACTGTTTTTTTTTCCTTTAACTCTTTCGCTACCAGATCCGTTTTTGCAGGATGTTTTAGCACACATTCAGAAAAATCATTTTAGGCCTGAAGACTAGTTAGACCCCCCCCCCCCCCATATATGTACAACAAATTATTTTTGGGTAAAATGTAAAAGATGACTAAAGAGATACCCAACATGTCAAACTTTAGCCCGCAAAACAACAAAAAACTTCAGTACCCTATATTTTTCATAGCCAATGCTTTAAAAGGCCTCGCAGATTATAACTTTAGAGTTAAATTGTTACTAAACCCACAACAGTAAAATCAGTCTTTATATGCAGTAAAGAATGCTTGTTATACTCACTGTGGAACCTAAGGGGTTAATCCTGCGCATTGTGTAAAAAGGCTGTTTAATCCTGTCTTCCCTGATCCTCCCCTTCTTCCACAGTCCCCTAGCCATCTCTTGACAGTACAGAGGCTCGGGAGTCACTCTGCACATGCTCAGTTTGGTGTGTATTGCTAGAGAGTTTTTTTTTTTCTTGGGAGAGTGCATGTGATCAGCACAGGGCCATACAGCACTGTCCCGACAGAGGGTCAGGGGCCGTGCAGCTTCATAAGACAGTCAGCGTAGAATGAAAACTCCTCCTACAAGCTTTAAGCAGACACTGATAGAAGTCACAAGACTGCTATATACTGCTGATGAGAAAAGGTATTTAGCAGTTTATATTTACTAACATAATTGCATTTCCATGTTCTGTGTACTGTGGTAGACCAGATACAGTGAATGCAGGGTCCTGGGTTTAGTAACACTGTAAATGTGAATATTGTCCCTAGCATTATTGCTTTCATTCCGGCATGCACGGCGATATGTACAGTATCATGCTGCGTGCACCCCCATGCTGGCATCGCATTTTAGTCTATTGCGACACAGTCACTGTGTCCCTATATAACCTGCCAGTGCATGTGGGTACGGGTCCCATGAACTCCCCCTCTGTGAATTCGGGGACCCGCACCCTTGTGCCATATAGGAAAACAGCGGCTGTGTCCATGCAGCTGAGTGTCCCCAATAGACTAAGATAGGATGCCAGCATGGGGATGCACGCAGCGCCTGTACATCCCTGTGCTGGTAAAAGACTTCCCTGCACAGGGAACAGAGCTAATGGCCCTATGTGAATGGGGTCTAACAGTGTGGACCCAATGTAAAACATGATATGCGTTTTGGTTACATTTTTAAAAGTCCTGCATGTTTGGTGCACTTTTCAAAACTGCCCCAAAAATGCAGCCATTCCCCATTGAAATGGATAGAAAACGTGTAATAAAAAGCATCAAAAAAGCGTTTTTTGAGCCACATGTCCATGTTTCACAGATGCATGCTGGGAGTCAGGCAACCAGAAAATGCACTGAAAAGCACAAAAAATATTTGTTTTTTATGCGTTTTTTCAATGGCACAGTGTGAAAGCAGCCATTTATTACCTAAAAATCCACACAATGCTTTAAAACCGCTGTAAAGCTGGCTATAAACTCAATGGAAATTTTTCATTTAAGAACATTCGTTCACTTTTCTAATCATTAGTGTGCTGATATTTGTTGTCAACCGCAGTTACAGGCAATTTTTTTTCTTGAACATATGTATGGCCAGCCTTAAAATATAACTAACGGTAATTCCTTTTTTTTTAGTTATTGGATAGAGTGGAGCTGGGTTGGAACTCCCAGTCCAGTTTTTTTTTTTCTTTAGGCAGATTCACCCTCTGTATTTGTCATGTTAAGACCCCTTTTACACTGGGGTGGTGCCAGCTTTAGTGGTAAAGTGCTTTACCGCTGTTATAGAGGCGCTTTTCGGTTTTGCACCCCGCTAGCTTTTAACCCCCACTAGCAGCCAAAGAAAGGGTTAATAAGCACCCGAGCTGCGGCGCTGCCTAATCGCTTTTCATGCGCTTCGGCAGCGCTGCCCATTCATTTCAATGGGCAGGGGCAGTGGGGGAGCGGTGTATAGATCGCTCCCGCACCGCCCCAAAGATGCTGCTTGTAGGATTTTTTTTTTTCCCTTCCTGCAAGCGCACCACCCCAGTGTGAAAGCCCAAGTGCTTTGGCGGCTGGCTTGAGAGGCGCTTTTCAGGTGCTTTACAGGCGCTATTTTTTGCTCTAAAATGCCTGAAAAGGGCCCCAGTGTGAAAGGGGTCTTACTGTTATCATCTAAAGGGAAAGTAGAAGGAAATCTCCAATTTTAGTTTACCACCAGAACAGGAATAAAGGGGAAACCTTCCAATGGGGCCACTAGTTCTGGTGACAAGCAGGGATTCCCTCAGTTTAGATGGATTTCCTTTCATTTCCTGTTTTGGCTATGGGAAAGGAAGTGAGAGTAAATCCCCAAAAAAAGAAAGGAAGAAAGAAAATAAAAAAGAGCAAAAAGAAATAAGAAAAGAATAAAGAAAGCATAGAAAAGCCAAAGAAAGAAAGCATTGAAAAGAGAAAGAAAGAAAGAAAGAAAGAAAGAGAAAGAAAGAAAGAAAGAAAGAAAGAAAGAAAGAAAGAAAGAAAGAAAGAAAGAAAGAAAGAAAGAAAGAAAGAAAGAGGGAAGGAAAAGAAAGAAGAAAGAAAAGACAAAAAAAAGGAAAAAAAAAAAGAAGGAAAAAAACAAAAATTTTTTTTTTAGTTATTGGTTGCAGTGAAGAGTAGTTGGACCCCCCTGTCCAGTTTTTTTTTTTTTTTTTTTTTGCTAGTTTTTTTTTTTGATAGTTTGCCAGTTTTCTTCCCCATTAGGAAGATTTACCCTCTCTATTTGTCATATTTACTGTTATCATCTAAAGGGAAAGTAAAAGGAAATCTCACCTTTTGGGTTGTCACCAGAACAGGAATAAAGGGGAAATCTTTCAAATGGGGACACTAGTTCTGGTAACAAAATGAACCCCCCCCCCCCAAAAAAAAATAATGTTGCCTTTAGTTCTACCTTAAAGTGGATGTAAACCCGAAATTTTTTTTTATATCATACTATAGAGTATAAGATTTCCTATGATTTGAGCCCAGTCTTGCCACACACAGAGTTAATCCAGCTCTGAGCAATCCTCTTTTATTGTTCAGTGAGATAAATCTTGACAAACTAAGAAAAACTTTGTCAAATCCTCCCCCTTGCTGTGAGTGACAGGTGATTTACATATCTCGTGCACCAGCCTAAGACATGCATTATTTTTTAATTCCCTCCCACTCCTTTCTTCAGCATCTCTGCAAGGATTGGCTGTTCCACACCTCACCATGATTTGGCATGCTGAAGTCATGTGGTTACTTTCCAGTCTTTTCACTGGATGTTAGAGATCATAGCAGAAATTCAGTGTAAGAGATACACAGGAGAAAATGCATATTGACAAGGGGAGTGTAGAGGTGGGCGGGGAGTCTACTGACATCACGACTACACCCACCGAGCTCCAGACAACAGACCCGCCCACAGAATCTGCAGTTTTTCTGCTCTCATAACAGACAGAGGGGAGACATTTGACAGGTACAGATACATGCAGGAGGCATGTATATCCTTTTAGATAACCCCTATGGCAGTAGTTTAGAAAGGATGACATTGGGTTTACAGCCACTTTAAGTCTACTGCAGCGTTTATGTTAAAGGAAGGAAAGAAAGAAAGTAAGAAGAGAAGGAAGAAAAAGAAGAAAAAAAAAGGAAAAAGAAAGGAAATAAAAAGAAAAGAGAAATAAGAAAGAAAGGGAAAGAAAGAAAAGAAAAGAAAAAAAAATGAGAAAGAAAGAAAGTAAAGGAAAGAAAGAAAAAAAAGAAAGGAAAAAAAAAGGAAAGAAAAGAAAAAAGAAAGTGAAAGAAAGAAAGAAAGAAAAGAAAAAAAGAAGGAAAGAAAAAATAAGAAAGATATAAAAAAGAAAGAAAGAAAAGAAGAAAGAAAGAGAAGAAAGAAAGAAAGAAAGAAAGAAAGAAAGAAAGAAAGAAAGAAAGAAAGAAAGAAAGAAAGAAAGAAAGAAAGAAAGAAAAGAAAAGAAATAGGAAAGCAAAATCAAGAAAGAAAGAAAGAAAGAAAGAAAGAAAGAAAGAAAGAAAGAAAGAAAGAAAGAAAGAAAGAAAAAAGGAAATTAAATGGCGATGGCCAGATGTGTGTTTGCCCTTCCTCTATCCTTTCCCCTCTCTGATCCCTTACAAGAAAAGAAAAGAAAAAAATGAGAAAGAAAGAAAGTAAAGGAAAGAAAGAAAAAAAAGAAAGGAAAAAAAAGAAAGAAAAGAAAAAAGAAAGTGAAAGAAAGAAAGAAAAGAAAAAAAGTAGGAAAGAAAAAATAAGAAAGATATAAAAAACAAAGAAAGAAAAGAAAAAAGAAAAAGAAAGAAAGAAAGAAAGAAAGAAAGAAAGAAAGAAAGAAAGAAAGAAAAGAAATAGGAAAGCAAAATCAAGAAAAAAAAGAAAAAAGAAAAAAGAAAGAAAGAAAGAAAGAAAGAAAGAAAGAAAGAAAGAAAGAAAAAAAGAAAGAAAAAGGGAAATTAAATGGCGATGGCCAGATGTGTGTTTGCCCTTCCTCTATCCTTTCCCCTCTCTGATCCCTGACCATCTTTAATGAGCACATTATTCTTCTCCTGTTTGTGCTGTTGCTGCATTCCCATCATTCCAGCCCCTACTAGTGCTACTGTATACATTCTCCATGGATTGACAGAACATCTGCTGTATTTAGGAAAATAAAACTTTGAGGAACAAGACATATTTTCTATTATAGTGGTGGAATTTATTTTGTTTTAAAGTTACCTATAGTAGATATAAAACCGATCACTAAAACCTCATATAAGCTTTAATGAAATTTCAAAAGTCTTTCAACATGATTCAATTTGAAGTTTTCATTAAAATAATACCCGGTGACCCCCACCATGAAGGCTCTTGTTCAAGTAGTTTCTGTAACAGGGTGACAACACTCACTGTCTCCCAGTTCTGCTCCTGGCGTTGTCACCTTGCCACATGGTTTAAAAGTGGCCCTTTCAATAGACATTAGGCATGCATGGTACCCTGTTGTCACATTCAGGAAATTCGCCCTGAAATAAAGCCATGCATCCTTCACCATGGCACATATAGACATGAATTGGCTGCAAAGAGATGCAGGAGATTAGCACCCCTGAGATGCAACAAAGAACAGAATAAGAAAGCATTGTCTGTGCGTTAGCAAAATCGGTTTGCATCTACTGTGAAGGTCACTTTTTTTATTATAATGTTTTATATAATTTTGTATTACTTCTTTAAAATCTTTATTTGATATATTTTTTAAATCCTTCTTTTAAAAGTAAACATTTCTTTCAGGGTTGTACTCATGAGACTTTTAGCTTCTGTGTTTGGCCACTTCTTTTTCCAACTACATCATAGTTGAGAAGCCCTGAACCAGAAAAAAAAATCTCAGTTCCCATGAAGCCATGGGAGATTTCTATTGATGCCCCCCTGATAAGCAATCTCCAGTAGAGTAGATCACGTTTCAGAAGCAGAAGCGATAGGTCACCTCCTCACCGCCTGATTTTAACCCTGTAAATGCTGCACTACCGCGTCGCAATCACATGCATTGCACACAGTGGCGGGGTGGCTGCGGTGTGGCCATAATGACTTGCATGGGCCAAGTTCGGTTGCCAAATGCAACATGCTGCTTAATTTTTGCTGCACCTGCGAAGCACATCACCACATCTGTGGCAAATGTACAGCCCTGTGGCCTACACATATTACGTGCGCCTTCTTGGTGGTCCCACCCCAATCATGTAGACTTTCTTGGTGGCCCCACCCAGATCACACTCACTTTCTGGGCACTCCCAACCCTAATTATGCAAGAATTGCCTATTTGGGGACGCCAAGTCCCCTAGACACTGTCATCCTTGCCCATGGCCCCCACATATTATGTCCTCCTTCTGATTAGTCCCACACTGTTCATGTCTACTTTCTTGGTGGCCTCACCCAGATCACACCCACTTTCTGGGCACCTTCAACCATAATTATGTGTTGGATCACCAATTTGTAACTACCCAGTCCACGAATCACTCTCATCCTGACCTACGGCCCACACATATTATGTACTTCTTCTGGGAGGTCCCACCTCAAACATGCCCACATTCTAGGTTGCCCCACCCAGATTACACTCAGTTTCTGGGTGCCCCCAACCCTAATTATGCAAGAATTGCCCATTTTCGGACGCCAAGTCCCCTAGACACTGTCATCCTTGCCCATGGCCCCCACATATTATGTCCTTCTGATTAGTCCCACACTTTTCATGTCTACTGTCTTGGTGGCCTCACCCAGATCATACCCACTTTCTGGGTACACTCAACCATAATTATGCGGGGGTCACCAATTTGTAGCTACCCAGTCCACGAAACACTCTCATCCCGACCTACGGCCCACAAAAAATATGTATTTCTTCTGGGAGATCCCACCTCAAACAAGCCCATTTTCTAGGTGGCCCCACACAGATTAAACTCAGTTTCTGGGTGCCCTCAACCCTAATTATGCAAGAATTGCCCATTTTCGGAACTCACCACGGCACACACATATTATGTTCTCCTTCTGGGCCTCTCAGGACACAGCACCATCAGGACAGAGCACTGAGATACAAAACTGTCTTGGCAAATCTGGGCCTGATGCCAACTGTGCATTACCAGGATAGGAAGGAAGCAAAATGCCAGCTGATAACTTTCTTCAATGACAGGAAGCCAATGGTGTGCTGAAAAATACAACCTCCTCTACTATAACATCTTCAGTTCAAACATCATCTGTTTTGGTAATCTCCTAAAACTAAAATTCATTCATTAAAAAATGTTGTTAAAACTTGCTTTACCTAAACTGATTCCTAAAAAAGTATGATGGGTCTTTAATTAGCCTTGGGGCTCCTCTTTATGAGTTACTACTTATTCAGTTGACGCATGTGACAGCCCAGCATAGCAGTGCCTCAAGCTCAATCGCCTCGTGTACTCACTTGTTGGTCCTGAAAGCTAGCATTGTGAAGATCCAACTCTCTTGCGTCATATAGGGTGCCCGATAATCTCCTTAGACAACTGTAATTTTCTTCTCTAGAACATCGGGTTTGTTCTGATAGGCCTTGCTCCATGTAGCACTTTGCTGCATTACCACCAAGCGGATGGGAGAACGGTTCTCCGGCATGGTCTCTGGGGCATACTCCTTACTGGGGTCCCTGCCCCGACAGTCATAAAGCACACAAGACACCAGAAAGACCAGCAGAAGGATGACATAACTAGCTACCAGGATAATTAAGTTCAAAGTCACGGGGTCAATTTCCAAGTAAAAATCCATTACGGCCCCATATTCTGCCCCGGAGCAAGGAAGACGGCTTGCTGGGAGATCCCTGTGGTCCGAGGGGAAGCAGGGAGAAGCGGGTGAATGGAAGGCGATGGACACACAGGATTGTGCGGTAAAAATACATTTAATCCTCTACACTCATTTCTAGGCTGCATGATTAAAGCGGCTCAGTTTAATAACTTAATCCCGGCCTTTGAAGACCAACGGTGGAGATGCACTTCCCTGATTGCGGCGAAAGCATCCGTCATATCACCCCGTCAAAGCTGATTAAATATGGGATTGTCAGCCACATTCATTTTCTGATTATTTTAGAGTGATTGGATGGTGACCCTGCATGGTGAATTTGTGGGGTCATAACATCTGAATGTTCTGGCAATTGAAACCTAGAAGAGAGTTGTTGAAAGTTCCATGAGTATGGTAAAAGTTGATTTCAAAGCCGTGACCTTCAAAGTTTCTCAGTTCTGGGGTTATCAGACAACTTTAAAAATGGAAATAAACCCATCGATTTATCAGTGTAAAAAACAAATACATTCTCGGCACATACCAGGAATGTAACTGTCACATTTGCTTGTGCTCTCAACCAAACTGTCAAATCATTCAATGGCTGGTGTCATAACTGATCACACGTGCAGCATCATGGCAATTGAGGATTAAACAGAGGCCAAGCTTCCTTGGCTGAAAACGATAGGAGGGTTTACTTCCACTTTAAGCAGGCCATAGATGAGTCAAAAGCCGAATGAAAATTCTTGGTTGTTTGTTTTTCGCATTATTAGGCTGCATTCACACCTGAGCGTTGTCAGCTCATAAAACGCCCGAAAAAAAACGCCCGAAAAACACCCAAAAAGCAAAATCCCATTCATTTAAATGGCCCCTGTTCACATCTGAGCGTCTTGTCGCCTGAAGCAAAACACCTGAGGCTGCATTCATACCTGAGTGTTTTGTTTTCAGGCAGAGGCAGAAAGTCACGCATTTTTACCTCGATTTTGCCGCAATTTTTACCGCAATTTTTCACAGGTCAAAAGGTCACCAATGTAAAAAGCAGTAAAACGCGTGTATTCATCCCAAAAAAGAAGCTCATATACTTTTTTGAGCTTCAGGCTGCATTCACACCTGAGCGTTTTCAGCTCATAAAGCGCTTGTAAAACGCCCAAAAGAACGCCTGAAAAACGCCCAACAAGCAAAATCCCATTAATTTCAATGGCACTTGTTAACATCCAATGCCGCGTACATACGAGCGGACTTTTCGACCCGACTGGTCCGACGGACCGAGTCCGGCGGACAATTCGACCGTGTGTGGACTTCATCGGACCTGCAGCGGACTTTTTCAGTCGAAATTCTTCCGGACTTTAGATTTGGAACATGTTTCAAATCTTTACGTCGTAACTCCGTTCCTATCGAAAAGCCTGCTTGTCTGCATGCTAGTGCGACGGACGAAAACCGACGCTAGGGCAGCTATTGGCTACTGGCTATCAACTTCCTTATTTTAGTCTGGTCTTACGTCATCACGTACGAATCCATCTGGTGTGATCGTGTGTAGACAAGTCTGTTTGTTCGAAAAGTCCGTCGGAAGTCCGCTGAAAGTCCGTCGGATAGACCGTCGGACCAGTCCGATCGAAAAGTCCGCTCGTGTGTACGTGGCATAAGTGTTTTGTCAACTGAAGCAAAACGGCTGAAAAACACCTCAGGCTACTTTCACACTGAGGTGCTTTACAGGCACAATAGCGCTAAAAACAGCGCCTGCAAAGCGCCTGTACAGCGCCTCTCCTGTCACTCCAGTGTGAAAGCCTGAGTTCTTTCACACTGGATCAGTGCACTTGCGGGACGTTAAAAAAACTCCTGCAAGCAGCATCTTTGCAGCACTTTAGGAGCGGTTTATACACCACTCCTAAAGCGCCCTTGCCCATTGAAATCAATGGGCAGTGGAGCTTTGAGGGTGCTTTTAACCCATTATTCGGCCACTAGCGGGGGTTAAAAGCACCCCGCTAGCATCGAAAAGCGATTCTTAAACGACAGTAAAGCGCCACTAAAACTAGCAGCGCTTTACCGCCGACGCCCCCACGCCTCAGTGTAAAAGTGCCCTAAGCCCTGGTTCACACTGGAGCGTTTTGCCATGTCAAATCGGCAGCAATTGCCGCCAATGGCACCGTCCTAAACGGGGCGCTGCACCGATTTCAAAAAGTAGTTTCTGTGCTACTTTTTGCGATTTTTGGGCTGCGATTTACATTGACATCTGTGCAGAAACCTGAAATTGTGGCCGAAATTGGGACTGACATGCGGGAGTGAACTTTATTCCGCAGCTGAGTGTGAACCTGGGCTAAAGCTCATGAAAGAACATGAGCTTCTTTGGGGCAGATTACAGGCGTTTTTCTGCTTTTTACATTGGTGACCTATACAAATTTGCGGCAAAATCGGGGTAAAAATGCGCAACTTTGAAGCGCTCAGGTGTGAATCCATTCTCAGGCGTTTTGCTTCAGGCTACAAAATGCTCAGATGTGAACAGGGGCCATTTAAATGAATGGGATTTTGCTTGCTGGGTGTTTTTCCGACTCTTTTTATGGCGTTTTATGAGCGGAAGACGTTCAGATGTGAATGCAGCCTGCAGCTCAAAAAAGTTTCTTTTTGGGCATTTTTCTGCTTTTAACATTGGTGACCTTTTGACCTGTGCAAAAATGCAGCAAAAATGTGAAACTTTTCGTGCCGCAATGGAAAGTGCCTAATCCAAGGTACTGGATTTTGTTTAACCATTAGGCCTTTCACACGGGCGGAGAGAATTTAGCTTTTAACTTTAGATGAAGTTATCGAGCATGAATATGTGGCACCGGTGGCTCGCTCCCGCTGTGTATAACCTGATCAGCGGGTACCGTGGACTCGATGTCTGCCGGCACCCGCCAATTGTTTGGTACAGAGGCAGAACGGCGGTCTGTCTATGTAAACAAGGCAGATCGCCGTTCTGTCAGGAGGGAAGGCATGGATTCTGTGTTACTGCAAAGTAGAGACATGGATCCATGCCTTCCCCTAGTAAAAGCACCTCGCACAGTACATAAAAACACTGGCTAGGCACACAGTTAACCCCTTTGTTCGCCCCTGTTTAACCCCTTCCCAGCCAATGTGATTAGTACAGTGACAGTGCATATTTTTTGCACTCAGCGCTGTATTAGTGTCACTGGTTCCCGCAAAGTGTCAAAAGTGTCAGTTAGTGTCCGACTGTCCACCACAATATCGCAGTCATAAGTTGCTGATCATAATTTTTTTTACAAAATAGAATGTTCCTTTATTGAAACGTAGACATTGTAGAAAATCACAAAAATGGAAATAAGCAAAGTAATATGATTTACATTGACAATAAGTGCAGAGCATAGTCAACATAATAAGGCATATACAAAAACAAGGTATATTATAAAGAGCCTACAGCAGCCTTGCCCTTTCGCTAAATCAATTAAGAAGTACCATGAGAGAGTATAGCAGCCACTCTAGCAGGTAGACGGGGTATACGGGGAGGGACTACCTCCCTATGCTGTCCATGGCTGCCACACCCTATCAGTCTTCTTAGGGCAATTCCTATTAATATATGTCAATTAATACATAGGAAGAGCAGCATTAATAGGTTGCTGATCATTACTAGTATAAAAAAAAAAAAATTCTATATATATTACATAGTTTGTAGACACTTTAACATTCACATAAACCAATCACTATACGCCTATTGAGATTTTTTTTTTTTTTTTTTACCAAAAACATGTAGCAGAATACATATTGGCCTGAATTTACCAAGAAATTAGATTTAAAAAAAAAAATTTTTTGGATATGTTTTATAGCAGTAAATAAAAAAAATATAGTTTTTTTTTTCCAAATTGTCTTTTTTTTTTTTTTAGCGCAAAAAATAAAAACGCAGTGGTGATCAAATACCATCAAAAGAAAGCTCTATTCACTTTTAATTCATAATAAAATAATAATTATTAAATAAATAATAAACGAAATAATTCAATAATAAATTAAAAAGGACAAACATTTTATTTGGGTACAGTGTTGCATGATCGCGCAATTGTCAGTTAAAGTAACGCAGTGCCGTATCGCAAAAAGTGGTCTGGTCATGAAGGGGGGGGTACATTTTCTGGAGGTCGAGTGGTTAACACAGTCAGTGTTGGGAGGGGGGGGAGCTTTGTATTCTGCCAGTGGGGGGCATGGGAAGCGTGCCCCCCCCCACTGGCATGCTTCCCATGCCCCCCCCCCATTTCAAATTATGAAATCTCCAAATGCAGCGCACAATTCTCTTCTTCTTTAATGGGATAATAATGAAGCTGCTTTGCTGGTGATACTGATGGAGTTATGGCAAACAAATTTTCAAAGGCTTTTTTTTTTTCAAGTGATATCAAGAATAATATTATTATGTTTTTTTTTATTATTTGGGCAAGTTACCACAACACCATTATCCTGTAGTTTTTAAGATCAAAGATACAACTATGTTGGTGTCCCTTGTTCATTTTACGTTGTATCTTTTAAAATGTAACTGCCGACTCCCAAACTGTCATTTGAAGTAAAACACATAGACAAGTATTATTCTCCACAATTTTTTTATTGTGCATTAAAAAAAGAAAACAAATAAAATTAGACATGATATCTGCCAATAGAACTTAACCAAAAGTGCATTCTATGCATCCAAAAATATAGAAAATATAACAAATCAAATCATTATTCAACCAAAAAAATAATGTCAAAGCAATAACTCCAAGGCCAATAATAAATAACACGTTATCTCCTCCGATTCCGCAACATGGCTGGTTGATGAGCGGCCATTCAGAAACGAACTGAAAAGCGCAAAATGAAAAGCGCAAAATGAAAAGCACAGATAAACACTCACCAAACTTCTACTAAAACGAAATTAGCAGAAGGTGCCCAAAGGTTGGCACTAAAGAGCTGAAAAACCACGTAGTACGTCACAACGTTCATAATTGTTGGCCAACAATTGTGTGACCGTGTGTATGGAAGACAAGTTTGGGCCAACGCCCTTCGGACAAAATTCCACGGTTTTGTTGGCCAACAATCCGATCGTGTGTTCGAGGCTTCAGGTCCTGGCGTCATCAAGACAAATGTAGGGTGATGATGCAGAGGGACAGTGGGGGAGCGCCATCTGCTGGAGGAGCAGAGGACCAGGTAAATTGAATTGCTTTTAATGCCCCCTGGACTAAACAAGCTGTTAACTCTTGCAGGGCAGGCGCAGTACCACCACAAGAGATAATTCTTTCCCTTTCCCAGAGTTGGGCTTTGAGCTGTCAGTTACATGAGGAGTTGGCATTGTGTAAGGACTTTCAGAGCTGTATCTGAATCCCATTAATACTAATTTAGAACGTTCTGACTCCGGGTGACGAGTTTGTACTGAATCCGCCGGGTGGTTTAAGATCGTCGTGTACAACGCAGTGTGTGTCAGCCCTTCAGCTGGAAAGTCAAAGGGAGAGACGCTTGCTGTCATGATAACTGGCTGAACGGAGAACTTGTTGCCATGGTAACATCTGGAGAGGTTTATAGAAAGCAGAGCGGTTCAGCGTGGAAATGCCGAGGTTGCCATGTAAACCACTTAAAGTGTTACTAAACCCACAACGGTAAATTCAGTCTGTATATGCAGTTAAGAATGCTTGTTATACTCACTGTGTAACCTAAGGGGTTAATCCTCTGAATTGTGTAAAAAGGCTATTTTAACCTGTCTCCTCTGATCCTTCCTTCTTCCACTGTCCCCAATCCATCTGCTGATAGCACAGATCCTTGGGGTCAGGCTGCACATGCTCAGTTTGGTGTGTATTGCTAGAGATTTTTTTTCCTTTGGGAGGGTGGATGTGATCAACACAGGGCCAATCAGCACTGTCCAGACAGAGGGTCAGGGGTCCTGCAGCCTCATAGGACAGTCAGAGTAGAATGAAAACTCTTCCTACAAGCTTTAACCGATGCTTGGCTGGACACTGATAAAGTCACAAGACTGCTATATACTGCTGATGGGAAAAGGTATTTGGCGGTTTATATTTACTAAAATTAGACATGTGCGGTTCATTTCGTTCTGAATTAAAATTCGGATAATTCTTTTTGTTATTTGTAAATTCAAATGTACCTGAATTTTTTAATTACAATAGTAACAAAAATAAACAAATCCAAAATAGCGAAATCAAAATTTTGGATGACATTCCCAATACAAATAGTTTTCTAATCAAATTTGAATAGTTTTTTTAATCGAATTTGAATAGTTTTCTAATCAAATTCAAATTTCCGAAGAGAATGAAATAGAATAGAAAATAAAGGAATAGAATAGAAAATAATACAATAGCATACAATAGAAAATAAAAGAATAGAATATAATAGAGCAAAACAGAAGAGAATAAATAATAAAAGAATAGAAAAAAAATGGTTTTGGAATTTCCTTTAAAATTTGGCTGTTAGTGAACTTAACGAATACTAATTTATCCGAAGTTGCGAATTATCTGAAATAACAAATGCCGCAGCTAAACGAATGGAAGGTAACAAATTAATAATAATAAATAACAATAATAATAATAATAATAAAAACTTTTTATTATTATTATTTATTAATAAATTGTTCCGTTCCATTTGTTTAGATGCGGCATTCGTTATTTCGGATAATTCGTAACGTTGGATAAATTCGTATTCGTTACGTTCACTAACAGCCAAATTTGAAAGAAAGTTCTAATACCTATAATTTAATAGTTATTATTATTAGTTAGTAAGTTAGTTATTCTTTCGAATTTTTGGATTGCTTTCTTATTTTCGAATTTTTGAATTTCTGAATTTACGAATTGCGATCATAACGAATGACCCAAAAAAGGAAAAAAAAACCCCCCCAAAAAACGAATGAAACAAAAACAAACACATTTTTCGGCAGTGCACATGTCTGGTCTGTAGTGTATGCGAAAAAACAAAAAAAAATTTGCTGTGCTGGCTTGAGGAAAATTTGGCAACCCTGGCAGCACCATGGCAACTGAAGATCAGACATGGCTGAGCAAGGTATTGCTCTTTGGCTGGCGACTTACATTTTAAAATGGAGAGAGAGCGTTGGTGCATAGAAAGTAAGTGTTCTTCCTTCATTTTTTTTAACAGTCCTGTTGCTGATGAATTCTCACTTGCACCGGGATGACAAATATGAACTTAGCCATGAAGTAGACCTAAGGGGCTGCCATTGCTGAATCAAGAGGTTTGATAACAGCCAGCCAATTGGCATTTTCAGAAGGACAGATCAGTAATGGTGTTTCCTAAAATCTCTTTTAACCACTTCCGGACCGCCGCACGCCGATATACGTCGTAATTTTGAAGAGGAATATATTTGTTATGGCAGCAGCTAGCTGCCACAACCCCGGTATTCTCTTCTTTGGCCGGCAGTCCGGTTTCCGATAATAGTGGTCTCTGCGGAGGATTCGCCGCAAGATCACTTTTATCAGCAGCAGGAGAGGGCTGCCCCCCTTCCGCTGCGCTCCAGTGCCCTCCGCCGCTTACCGGAGCCGTCGGTAGCGGCGGCAGAGATCGGAAGTTCTTCCTTGCTGGGTATGGAGACGAGTGAGGGGAAGATGGCCCCCACCCGTCTCCATACCATTGCAGGGCAGAAGTGACGTCAAAAAGTCACTTCCGCCCATAGCTTTTAAAGGGCCATTTTTGTTTTTTTATTTTTTCAAATGACAATTTTTTTTTTTTTTTTTTTATTGCATTTTAGTGTAAATATGAGATTTGAGGTCTTTTTGACCCCAGATCTCATATTTAAGAGGTCCTGTCATGCTTTTTTTCTATTACAAGAGATGTTCACATTCCTTTGTAATAGGAATAAAAGTGACACATTTTTTTTTTAAAGTAATGTGTAAAAATAAAAAATAAAAGATAAAATAAATAAGAAAAAAAAAAATTAAACGCGCCCCACCGAGCTCGCATGCAGAAGCAAACGCATACGTGAGTAGCGCCCGCATATGAAAACGTTGTTCAAACCACACATGTGAGGTATCGCCGCGATCGGTAGAGCGAGAGCAATAATTCTAGCCCTAGACCTCCTCTGTACCCCAAAACATCCAACCTGTAGAATTTTTTTAAACATCGCCTGTAGAGATTTTTAAGGGTAAAAGTTTGACGCCATTCCACGAGCGGGCGCAATTTTGAAGCGTGACATGTTGGGTATCAATTTACTCAGCGTAACATTATCTTTCACAGTATAAAAAAAAAAAAAATTGGGCTAACTTTACTATTGTCTTATTTTTTAATTTAAAAATGTGCTTGTAAGACCGCTGCGCAAATACGGTGTAACAGAAAGTATTGCAACAACCACCATTTTATTCTCTAGGGTGTTAGAAAAAAAAATGTATAATGTTTGGGGGTTCTATGTAATTTTCTAGCAAAAAAAAACAAAACTGTTTTTAACTTGTAAACAACAAATCTCAGAAAGAGGCTCGGTCCTTAAGTGGTTAAAGAAGCTTAACCAGCAGAGATAGTCACTTAAAGTGCTGCCATACAAGATGGTTTACAGGGTGCCCCTTGTCACCTTGGCAACAGTGGCGGTAGTTCCCATGGAAATTCACTGAGATCATTGCCATGGAAGTTGGCACATGGTAGTCTGTGTCCATAGTAATTACTGCAGATGTTGCCATGGTTATCCCCTTCTTCACTGCCATGGCAACGGACATTTCTTCAACCAATTTCTGGTGTAACAGAACAGGGACAGACTCCACATTCTGCTACTTTAGTCAGTTTCACAAATAAAAAATTTTTAACCACTTCAGCTCCGGAAGGTTAACCCCCCCCCCGCCTTCGTGACCAGGCCATTTTTTGCGATACGGCACTATCACTTTAACTGACAATTGCGCGATCATGCAACACTGTACCCAAATAAAATGTTTGTCCTTTTTCATTTATTATTTAATTATTTAGTTTATTATTTATTTAATAATTATTATTTTATTATGAATTAAAATTGAATAGAGCTTTCTTTTGATGGTATTTGATCACCACTGCGGTTTTTATTTTTTGCGCTATAAACAAAAAAAAAAAACGACAATGTTGAAAAAAAACAAAACAATATTTTTTACTTTCTGCTGTAAAACATATCCAATAAAAAATGTAAAAAAATCTTCAATTTTTAGGCCAATATGTATTCTGCTACATGTTTTTGGTAAACAAATCCCAATAAGCATATATTGATTGATATATTGATATATTGATTGATTTGTGCAAAAGTTATAGCGTCTACAAACGATGGGATATATTTTTGGAATTTGTATTTATTTATTTTTAATGCCAGTGATCAGTGACTTATAGTGGGACTGCCATATTGCCGCGGACAAATCGGTTGCTAAGTGACACTTTTTGGGGACCAGTGACACTAATACAGGGATCGTAAATAAATAAATGTAGCGCTATGTGTAAAATTTTAAATATAACGTGCAAACCTCTGAAATAAATAAATCCTACATATAAATGAATAGTACATAAAATGAAGAAATAAAACATGAAAAACTCTTCTTGTGATCAGTTTATCCACACAATTCCACCACAGTGATTGTTCGTCCTCAAAAGGATTGCACACCACCACCAGTAAAAATGCGCGCTCACCTCCCAGATGGGTCAAAACTCATACAGGGATCAGTGCTAATAATATGCACTGTCACTGTACTAATGACACTGGCTGGGAAGGGATTAAAATCAGGGGAGATCAAAGAGTTAAACGTGTTCCTAGGGGGTGCTTGCTAACTGTGGTGGGAGGTGCTTGCACTGTGGGAAGGCAGAGATCCGTGTTCCTGCTTAGCAGAAACGCAGGATCACAACCTTCTCTTGTCACAGAACGGCGAGCTGTTCTGCCTGTGTCCTGAACAATCGGGGGGGGGGGGTCTCCCGGACATCGCGTCTGCCGGACCTGCTGATTGGCTCCCGCTGTGTCCAATCACAGCAGGAGCGGGTCGCCAGCAGCGCACGTGCGCGACCCAGACCTGTAAGTGCAGAATCATGTAGAGGCACGTGATTCTGCGCAGAGCGGCCGCCCTGCCGTAGAAAATGTACGTGGGGCGTCTGGTTAAAGTAAATATACGTTTTTTCTGCCCAAATGCTGCTCTAATTTTTTTTTTTTTAATCTCTAAACATCTATATGTGCAACAAGGACACATGGGCTATCATAGAGAGGTATTTAGAAGCAGAATAGAAAACCATCAACGCCACTAATAGTTGCGTTTTTAACACCCAGGCCTTAAATGAAAACTCTCCTGTGTTTCCTATATCCACTAGAGGGGTTAAAATCTTTAAGTATAACTGTAAAGGGACTAAACCTTCTAATTATGAATGGGAAAGAGGAAGGAAGCAAAGAGAAGGACATGTTTGCACACAGCAGGTTCCCATTTCAGGACCGAAAACTTGTTACTGATTCTATATTAATACTCCAGTTATGGCTGTGAATTCTGCGCCATCTTGTGGATAATAAGTATATTGCAACTACTGATCCAATCTGTACAAAAACTAAAGCTGGACTCTTAAGCACTTAAGGGCTGAGCCTCTTTCTAAGATTTGTTGTTTACAAGTTAAAAACAATTCTTTTTGCTAGAAAATTACTTAGAACCCCCAAACATTATAATTTTTTTTTCTAACACCCTAGAGAATAAAATGGCGGTCATTGAAATACTTTCTGTCACACCGTAGTTGCGCAGCTGTCTTACAAGCGCACTTTTTTTGGAAAAAATACACTTTTTTTATATTGTGAAAGATAATGTTACGCCGAGTAAATTGATACCCAACATGTCACGCTTCAAAATTGCGCCCGCTCGTGGAATGGAGACAAACATTTACCCCCAAAAAATCTCCATAGGCGATGTTTAAACAATTCTACAGGTTGCATTTTTTGAGTTACAGTGGAGATCTTTGGTTAGAATTATTGCTCTCGCTCTACCTATCGCGGCGATACCTCACATGTGTGATTTGAACACCGTTTTCATATGCAGGCGCTACTCACATATGCGTTCACTTCTGTGCAAGAGATCGTCTGGACAGGGCACGTTTAAAAAAAAAAAAAATTTATTATTTATTTTACCTTTTATTTTTACACTGTTTTTTTTTTTGTTTTTTTTTTTAAATTGTCACTTTTATTCCTATTACAAAGAATGTAAACATCCCATGTAATAGAAAAAAAGCATGGCAGGACCTCTTAAATATGAGATCTGGGGTCAAAAAGACCTCAGATCTCATATTTACACTAAAATGCAAAAAAAAAAAAAAAAATTGTCATTTAAAAAAATCATTAAAAAAAAATTGTCCCTTTTAAGAGCTGTGGGCGGAAGTGACGTTTTGACGTCGCTTCCAGCCCTGCATTGTTATGGAGACGGGTGGGGGTCATCTTCCCCTCACTCATCTCCATACCTAACAGGAGACAAGACGCGATCGCCTCCGCCGCTGCCGACAGCTCCGGTAAGCAGCGGAGGGCACCGGAGCGTGGCAGCAGGGGGGGGCCCTCTCCCGCCGCGGATAAAATTAATCTTGCGGCGAATCCGCCACAGAGACCACTTTTATCTTGTAGCGGACCGCCTGCTGAAGAAGAGGATACTGGGGTTATGGCAGCTAGCTGCTGCCATAACAACGATATCCTCCTTCAAACAGCTGACGTAAAACTGCGGCGGGCGGTCCGTAAGTGGTTAAAGTGTTACTAAACCCACAACAGTAAAATCAGTCTGTATATACAGAATAGCATGCTTGTTATACTCACTGTGGAACATAATGGGTTAATCTTCTGCATTGTGTAAAAAGTCTCTTTGATCCTATATGAACAGATCCTTCCCTCCTGCACTGTCTCTCTTGGCAACGCCTGAAAATACAGTGAGGGTAGCCCTCCTGCACATGCTCTGTTGTGTCTTTTATGCTGGAGAGAACATTTCCTTGTTCTCAGAGCTAGCCAGGTCACATGGTATTGACATCACCATGTGGGCGTGTATACAGGCTATAGTGGAAATCTCCTCCTACCTGAACACACAGCTCTGGACAAACTCTGCAATTTATCATGTGGCTGTGGTATACAGATCAGCCAAAAAGGTATATAGTGGTAGTATTTTAATGTAAAAAAAAAGATTTATAAGCTGTGGGCACTGTGGGGGGGCTGATGAACTATTTTCATATTACTTTGTTTAGTAACACTTTAAGCTGATATAAAAAAGACACAAATGAATGCAGCTCTGTAATCATTATTACATCAGTAAATAAAGCATTTAAAGCCTAAATTTAGTAAAAAAAAATAAATAAATAAAATAAAATAAAAAACCAGCACAGGGGACACTACTTCCAGTCAATGAAAATACTTCCATTCAAAGGACCTCCAATCTGCCCCACCACCTCTACATAATCTTCCAGTCCGATGGGTGTTAATAGAGCCGAGGGACCTGTCAAATGTATACATCAAGGGTGACAACTACAGTATGGTTGCTCCTTTCACTCCCGTCTTCTATTCATAGAAGCAGCACAGTGGCTAAATTGTTAGCACTTCTGCCTGTCAATCCTAGGGTTGTAAGTTCCAATTCCAACCCCAGCTCTTGCCACAGAATTAGATTTGCTGTCCTCAGACAGAGCAGAGAAGGCCCTACGCTGGGCCAAACACACATTTTTCACTTGCGCAAACAAGCCAGGCGCCATGTTAGCCAAAAAATTTAACACGATGGGTCGGGCTCACAAGCTTATACGCCTTCTTTCTGCTGGAGGAGAGATTACTGCCACCCAAACAAAGTCTCTGTGGCCTTTGCAGACTTCTTAACTACTCTATACAGTAAGACGCAGGGGAGAAGAGGAGGAGACGCAGGAGGGAAGCCAATGAAGCCAATGAAGCCGTTGTTTATATACTAGACCTTGGATAGTTTGGTGCACTAACGCACCTGCAGATTGTGAGTACCCTCCTGGAGGAATTTCTTTTACTTTTAATAAATCCCTAGCTGTATTACACCATGGAGCTTTCTCTTTCTTTTATATGAATGTCATTGGTTTTACCTGAGAGGATTGGAATACACACCAACGTACCCTGAATGAGCCCAGGAGTGGCTCCAATGCGTGTTAGACACTGTTTAACTACCGTGTCACAGGCTTAGAGGTGAGCGCAAGCACAATTGGGTGACCACAGGAGAGCACAATAAGCATGTTTGATTATGGACACCATTAAGGAGAAGCATGATGGACACTAAATTTATGAACACTGTATATTTGCACTTTATGTTCCGGTATCAATCAGTTGAATTAATTTTGATTGGACACTTGATTGTCACAAGAAAAGCACTTGGATTTTACGTCTATAGCTATATATATTTATATATTTTTCTTTTGCATGATGCACTTTTGAGGATATTTCTATATAAGGATTGCACTTATTATATGTATATGTCTTTATTGGCACAATAATTTTGGTTTTATTATATTAGAGATATTTTCGCGAAATTTTTCTTTTTTTATATACATTTTAGCGCAGACACAATTGGTTATATATATTTTAAATACACGGAGTGAAACGTGGTGAGGTGTTTGCTGCTTATCTATAGTTGACTTACACTACAGAGGCATTAGTCCACTTGTGGCTCGCAAGATCCCCACGTAATTTGTCTTACTTTATACAGTAAGCCCTCTCCATTCCCTCTTGGCCTGGCAGACGCTTTCTTTTCTATCTCCCTCCCCTCTCCTCTGCAACCCTCCATGCAGACATTTCCAAAGCTGAAGTAGCCCAGGCAATCAAGGGCATCCGGCTCTCAAAGGTCTCGGGCCCAGACGGCTTCACCGGCCTTTACTACCGTAAGTTCTCTTCTCCCTTGCTCCCCCACCTGGCGGCCTACTTCAATGCCATGAAACAGGGAGCACAGCTCGCTCCTGACTGCTTGCGAGGTCACATTTCTATGATTCCTAAGACCGACGAAGACGTCCATGAACCCCAGGCCTTTCGCCCCATTTCTTTGCTGAATGAGGACATGAAAATTCCTGGGCAAGCTCCTGAGCTGTCGTATTAATAAATATATATGTTCCATGATCCACAGAGACCAGGTTGACTTTGTCCCGGGTCGCCAGGCGGGAGACAATGTCCGAAAGGTGGTCCATTTGATCACCTTGTTACACCAGCGCAAAATTCCAAGATTTCTCCTCTCACTGGACATATATAAAGCTTTTGACTCCCTATTGTGGGACTATTTACAATATGTGCTTCAGTGGTGGGGTTTTGGAGACTCTAAGAGACTCTAATGCCCCGTACACACGGTCGGATTTTCCGACGGAAAATGTGTGATAGGACCTTGTTGTCGGAAATTCCGACCGTGTGTAGGCTCCATCACACATTTTCCATCAGATTTTCCGACACACAAATTTAAGAGCAGGCTATAAAATGTTCCGACAACAAAATCCGTTGTCGGAAATTCCGATCGTGTGTACACAAATCCGACAGACAAAGTGCCACGCATGCTCAGAATAAATAAAGAGATGAAAGCTATTGGCCACTGCCCCGTTTATAGTCCCGACGTACATGTTTTACGTCACTGCGTTCAGAACGATCGGATTTTCCGACAACTTTGTGTGACCGTGTGTATGCAAGACAAGTTTGAGCCAACATCCGTCGGAAAAAATCCTAGGATCCTAGTGGTAATTACACTATCTGAGTTAAAAATGAAACCACGACTTTGAAAAGATTCTACAAATTCACCAGAGGCTCTGACATTGCTCTTTGAGATCCGGGAACAGTTAAGCTGTGTTTTTAAAGGCCATTTATCAGGCATCTGCTAAATAAATAATAATTATGATTAAATCACGTCAATGGTTTTTAGATAACCTGAGAGAGGAAATAGGGGCTTCTCTTATTAAATGAGTTTATTGCTGGATAGTGATTTCAGATGTTCTCCCTGCGGCAAAGATCTGTGACTCACAAGTCTAAGTAGTGGATGACGAATTTGAGAGGCGAAGCTGCTTTCTTATTTCTAACCACTAGAGGGCAGTAAAGCAAGTTGTAAAGCAGCTGTAGTCACACTCTAAAGGTAACTGTTATAGCATACAGTATGTCCAATAAAAAATTTTTTTTTTTTTTTATTATTTTTATTTTTTTGACAGAATGGAAAAAAATAAAGTGGAACTCCAGTTTTTGTTTTTGTTTTTTTTTAACCCGACCACACTCCTGTGCGGTCCAATATGCCTGGAGTTCCACTTTAAACATCCAGCTGCATTTTTTCTACTATCTGAAGATTTCTTAGAGCGATTTTCCCTTCTTGTCCAAGAGACATTTTTACCAATCAGGAGATAAAGGAAGCCTGTAACAGGGACACAGACAGCAATAAAAAGCTGGTGGCAATTCTAGCTTTCCCTTGCTCTTCTAAAAAAATGTGTTTTTATTTTTGTCTATGGTGTTGTTGTAGATCTAACCGTTTGCCGACCACCCTATAGCAGCTTTACTGCTACAAGGCGGCCGCTCTGTGCAGAGTCATATATACCCTGTTTCCCCAAAAATAAGCCCTACCCCGAAAATAAGACCTAGCATGATTTTCAGGGATGGCTGCAATATAACCTCTACTCCGAAAATAGTCACTAGTTAAAATCCTTGTAAAAACATGTAATCTGTTCTGTAAAAAGTTTATATAATGTGCAGTGTGTTTCCTTGTGTAACTTTATTGTGGAAAATACCTTATTTACAGCACCGATGGGCGCTCACGTGTCCCACCGGAGATCTTCTCCTCTCCTCCCAGCTGACGTCAGCGGCCCCTCCCTCTGCAGCGCTTGGAGCTGTGCTGACGTCAGCTGGGATCTCGGCCCCTCCCTCTGCAGTATTCGGAGCAGGAAAGAAGAACTTTGGCAGGTCACATGAGCGCCCAGCGGTGCTGTAAGTAAAGTATTTTCCACAATAAAGTTACAAAATGAGACACACTGCACATTATATAATCTTTTTACAGAACGGATTACATGATTTTACAATGACGGGTTTTTTTTGGGATTACAGAAAGTCATAATGCTGACTCCTGAGCGGAGATGGGGAAAGAAGACAGGGGATACAGGAACTTTTTAGAAAACATTATATTCAAGGTTTTTTAGAACATAGAGAGAGGTAAATGAGACAGCACAAGCTTTGTGCTGTCTATCATGTTTTAAAGGATCAGGATATATATATATATATATATATATATATATATATATATATATATATATATATATATGTATTTTTAGGGTTACAAATACTTTAAGATCGTCATTGTACATACCGTAAATAAATAAGACATCCCCTGAAAATAAGCCCTAGTGTGTTTTTTGTAGCCAAGATTAATATAAGCAAAAATTGTGTCACCGGCGCAAAAAAATATAATAATAAATACATGTATTATTTCAATGTGTATCTTAAATTTATGTGTCGGTTCTACTGCAGTCATGAATTCCCCACTGTTGGTGTCGGATAAGCAATGTTTCAATATTTTTGATAACTGCGCTAACCCCAAAAATAACTCTTACCATATACCTGTGACAGTGAATAATAATTTACATCCAAAAATATAACAATCATTAGTGATTAATGGAAAAAATGGAACTTGCGCTTTAAGGGAAGGTGACCCCCTGACATGCCACATTTGGCATGTAATTTTTTTTTGGGGGGGTGGCAGAAACCCTCTTTTTAGAGGGTTCCAGCTCCCACTTCCTCCCGGGGCACCGCAGCGCCCCGCGGCGCCGGAAGGGAGATCACCACTTCCCCCTCCCTCTCAGCAATCATCTGGGACATGTCACAGATCCCAGATGATTGCCCAGCCAGTCACAGCGTGAAGAGTGGCTTGCGCATGCGCAGTGTGTGCCCAGCTGTGAAGCCACAGCCGGGCGTCCACAGTGACAATGCCAGCGCCACAGAGAGGAGGGGGAGACAAGCGGGGATTCGTCCCCCCGCATTGGGAAAAGTAAATGTCCGATTATTAAAAGTCAGCAGCTGCAGTATTTGTAGCTGCTGACTTTTAATTTTTTTTTTTTATTGGAACTCCGCTTTAATATAAACCATGAAACATACTGTGTAAACTGTATATACAATATACCACTATATCACTATATAATCCGATTTTCATATAAACTTGTGTATATATATAGAAAAGAAAACCCCAGTGCTCCTTCAAAAATGGGTATTCAAAACCCACGTTCACAGATCTGAATCCGTATTGAAGAAACTTCTACCAATCCGTGATTCACCACCACCTTCTAAAATGGACACTCACCAGAGACCAGAAATATAAAAGCCTTGATTTATGCCTGGATCAACCACTCCTCTCATTACAATGTATCCGGGGATTCCCAACCGGTATATCAATATTCATTCCATATGTCTCCACATAAACTGATCTTAGAATCTTATAAGAAACAAATAGTCATCACTGCGCAACATTCTGTAATTTATTCCATCAAGCTTCCTGAAGACGCATGATTGAATATGAAACGCGTAAAGGCTTCTGGGTAACGCCAACGTCACTTCCGGTCCCTAACCCGCATGAAATCGAGGCTTGCATCCCACGCCGGTTCCTGGAGACGGAACGGTGATATACAGGCTCCAAACATACTGCTGGAAAGACTCAGTGCCGGGCCTAAGGCACTATACTTTGTAAGTGCAATATTTTACACATATTTTTTGATGGAATATTTGACAGTATTAGTGTCACTGCTTCCCACAAAGAGGTTTATTTACTAAAGGCAAATCCACTCTGCACTACAAGTACACGTAAACTGCACTTGGAAGTGCAGTCACTGTAAATCTGAGGGGGACATGCAAGTAAAATAAAAAACAGCATTTTTACTTGCACATGATTGGATGATAAAATCAGCAGAGCTTCCCCCTTTTTCAGATCTTCCCCTCAGATCTACAGCGACTGCACTTCCAAGTGCACTTGTAGTGCAGAGTGGATTTGCCTTTAGTGAATAAACCTGACAGTGTCAGTTAATGTCAGTTTGTCCGCTGCAATATCGCAGTCCTCTACAAGTTGCTGATCGCTGCCATTACTAGTATAAAAAAATTAAAATAAATTCTGGTATATAAATCTTAGTTTTAGATGCTATAGCTTTTGCACAAACCAATCAATATGTGCTTATTGGGATTTTTTTTACCAAAAATATGTAGCAGAATACATATTGGCCTAAATTTATGAAGAAATTATCAATTATCAATTATTTGTCTTATTCTGTTTATAGCGCAAAAACTAAAAAAGGACAAACATTTTATTTGGGTACAGCATTGCACGACCGCGCAATTGTCAGTTAAATTAACGCAGTGCTGTATAGCAAAAAATGCTCTGGTCATGAAGGGGGGGGGGGTAAATCCTCCGGAGGTCAAGTGGCTAATTTAACTTTCCACTGTTGTCACAAGGGAAGAAAGTGCAGGGAAATCTCTATAATGGAGCCAAGGACAACATTAAAGGAGAAGTAGGGCCAAAGCTCTTTTGGCCATACTTATCTTGTAGGCCACAGGACTGCACTCATGTGACCCATATTGAGCCAACAGCGTGCTAAAGTCCACAGTCCACAGTCCACTGTCGGCTGACGTCCACTTTGTGGAGAGATCCCGGCTTTAATGTCAGGATCCACCCAGACACCTGACCGGTAGCTGGCTCAGCCTCTCAGTGAGCTGCTGAGAGCCTGAGCCAGCCACTCCCACCCCCTCCACAGCCCAGCGCTTCAGTGAGCGCCAGAAGGGCAGAGCAGGGAGTAGTGACTGACATTCATTATTTTCTGCTCATTGAAGACCGAGGATTTATATTCTATTATAGCGCAAAAAAAAAACTTGTAGCCCCAAGGATGGTAGTAACCAGACCACTATCCTCTAGAGCAGGGGTCTCCTAACTTTCTAAACAAAGGGCCAGTTTATTGTCCTTCAGACTTAAGGGGGGCCGGTCTATGGGCATTGGGAGTAGAAAAGGTCCCAACGTCAGAGGAAATGAAGAAAGCTCCATTATTGGTGTCATTGAGAGGAATTGTGCCCCATTATAGGTGTTATTGGGCCCCATTGTTGGTGTCATTGGGAGGAATTTGCCCCAACTTTGTTGTCTGTCCCTTCATTGGTGTCAGGGGGGGGGGATTTTGGCCCATTGTTGGAATTAGTGGATGAAAATAGCGCCCCAAGGGCAAGATAAAAGCAAGCAAAGGGCTGCATCTGGCCCCCATGCCACAGTTCGGAGACCACTGCTCTAGAGAATTTCCTTAGCACTGTCACTGGGAAGACCCCTTTCTTGCTAAGACATTGGGGGTACCTCCTTCGTCTCTTTCCCAGATCCCTGGAATGACACACCAGATCAGCTCTCCTGAATGGAGATGGATGACCAATTCAATCTTTAAGTGTTTGCAACCGTCTCTATAGGTCTCTCCAATAGGGTCGATGGACGGTCTGGCCAAACTATGATGTCGGGTTCTGTGTGGGTGAGTGACAAGACCCCAACCTCCCCTGTATAATCAGAGGCTGGCAGGTCCCCTTGAGAATCATTCTACAGCCCTCTTGGAAAGACATCTGCAAGGTGAGGGATCACAGCCAGGATCTTGGCCTGTTTCTCCACACAATAAGCCTCCTTTTTTGGGCCTTGCAGCATCTCTAAAATAGACCTGGTCTTCTATCTGTATATTTAGTTGAAGTCTTATGGCTTGCTCCAGTCAAGGAAAAGCTGAAACAGGAAGTGATGACGCCTTCCACAGCCAGTCCAAGGAATTGTCCTCCACAATTTCAGAGCAGCCCAGGTACAAAGACAGCAGCACCATAGTGGCAGAAGGCACCCAACAGGGTGGAATCTGAGGCCTGTGTCCAAGGTGAGGTTTTTCTACTTTGCGTAGGGTCTATCACTAGAGGCTTCTGCCGATCACCAGCTTTTCTGCATTTACTGAAAACTGGCACTCAGCAGCTTTAACCACTTGCCAACCAGCTCATGCCGATATACAGTGGGGACGGAAAGTATTCAGACCCCCTTACATTTTTCACTCTTTGTTATATTACAGCCATTTGCTAACATCATTTAAATTCATTTTTTCCTCATTAATGCATACACAGCACCCCATATTGACAGAAAAACACAGAATTGTTGACATTTTTGCAGATTTATTAAAAAAGGAAAACTGAAATATCACATGGTCCTAAGTATTCAGACCCTTTGCTGTGACACTCATATATTTAACTCAGGTGCTGTCTATTTCTTCTGATCATCCTTGAGATGGTTCTACGCCTTCATTTGAGTCCAGCTGTGTTTGATTATACTGATTGGACTTGAATAGGAAAGCCACACACCTGTCTATATAAGACCTTACAGCTCACAGTGCATGTCAGAGCAAATGAGAATCATGAGGTCAAAGGAACTGCCTGAAGAGCTCAGAGACAGAATTGTGGCAAGGCACAGATCTGGCCAAGGTTACAAAAATATTTCTGCTGCACTTAAGGTTCCTAAGAGCACAGTAGCCTCCATAATCCTTAAATGGAAGATGTTTGGGACGACCAAAACCCTTCCTAGAGCTGACCGTCTGGCCAAACTGAGCTATCGGGGGGAGAAGAGCCTTGGTGAGGGAGGTAAAGAAAAACCCAAAGATCACTGTGGCTGAGCTCCAGAGATGCAGTCGGGAGATGGGAGAAATTTGTAGAAAGTCAACCGTCACTGCAGCCCTCCACCAGTCGGGGCTTTATGGCAGAGTGGCCCGACGAAAGCCTCTCCTCAGTGCAAGACACATGAAAGCCCGCATGGAGTTTGCTAAAAAACACCTGAAGGACTCCAAGATGGTGAGAAATAAGAGTCTTTGGTCTGATGAGACCAAGATAGAACTTTTTGGCCTTAATTCTAAGCGGTATGTGTGGAGAAAACCAGGCACTGCTCATCACCTGTCCAATAGAGTCCCAACAGTGAAGCATGGTGGTGGCAGCATCATGCTGTGGGGGTGTTTTTCAGCTGCAGGGACAGGACGACTGGTTGCAATCGAGGGAAAGAAAAATGCGGCCAAGTACAGGGATATCGTGGACAAAAACCTTCTCCAGAGTGCTCAGGACCTCAGACTGGGCTGAAGGTTCACCTTCCAACAAGACAATGACCCTAAGCACACAGCTAAAATAACGAAGGAGTGGCTTCACAACAACTCTGTGACTGTTCTTGAATGGCCCAGCCAGAGCCCTGACTTAAACCCAATTGAGCATCTCTGGAGAGACCTAAAAATGGCTGTCCACCAACGTTTACCATCCAACCTGACAGAACTGAAGAGGATCTGCAAGGAGGAATGGCAGAGGATCCCCAAATCCAGGTGTGAAAAACTTGTTGCATCTTTCCCAAAAAGACTCGTGGCTGTATTAGATCAAAAGGGTGCTTCTACTAAATACTGAGCAAAGGGTCTGAATACTTAGGACCATGTGATAGTTCAGTTTTTATTTTTTTAATAAATCTGAAAAAATGTCAACAATTCTGTGTTTTTCTGTCAATATGGGGTGCTGTGTGTACATTGATGAGGTAAAAAAATGAACTTAAATGATTTTAGCAAATGGCTGCAATATAACAAAGAGTGAAAACTGTAAGGGGGTCTGAATACTTTCCGTCCCCAATGTACGTTGGCAGAACAGCTCTCCTGCGCAAACTGACGTAACTGTATGTCAGTCCGCAAAAGCAGGTTAGCGGAGTCCCGGGAACTCGATGTCCGCCGGCGGCCCGCGATCGTGGCGAGGAGAGGCAGAACCGGGAACTGCCTATGTAAACAAGGCATTTCCCTGAGTGCAGCCAAACTGTCAGCATCTGTAAAGAGGAGAAGAATGCGACCTGGCCACATTGTGCCAACAGGCAGGTATCCAGAGAAGTTGCATATCCTAAGCTTTCCCTCCTCATAAGGAACCTTTCCCTGCAGCTAGTATTGTTCCGACCGCGCAATTGTCAGTTAAATTAACGCAGTGCTGTGTCCAAGGTGAGGTTTTTCTACTCTACTTCCCTGTTCTGCCTTGTGACATGACAGAAATCTTCTGTTCCCTGTCATCGGGAACAGTGATCTCTGTCATGTTTCAGTAAGCCCATTCCCCCTACAGTTAGAACACGCTGAGCTCTGATACACAGTACTCATATATAATGTAGAAAAGTTCAGCGCTTTAAAATATACATAAATAAATAATAATAGTGCCTAAGAGAACACATGTACATAGTGCATAAGTGAACACACTATTTAAGTGACAATATTCAAATTGGGTAGAAACATCATAAAGTCAAATTTTAAAAAAATGTAAAAAGATAAAAAGTCTCACTGAAGAGCCAATATCCTGCATACCCTGTATAAAAAGATTGTAGTTCAATCACGTGATCCAGCAGCTCCAGCTCCCCTGCATCATTTTGTCTGTTGCAGGGAAAAGGGATCACTGACATGGTAACGTCACAGCTCGTAATTCACAGCCATTATTGAGCGCTCCCTTACATAGGGAAGCCAAAGCTGCTGGTCCTGATTACCTGTGTAGCCGACTGTGGACTACAATTATCTGCATTGCAGACCTACCTTTGCATTTTTACACAGTTGCTGTGTCCCTCTAGTGTTGGGCGCGAGTAACTGACATCATCTCCCTGTGCCAAGTGAAGAACATTGTAGGAATTGTAGTATCCTGAACAGACATTCTGGGGTTATAGAACTATTCCTGGACCACATTTCCCATCAGGCCACCTGCTGCCCAAGAAAGAATCCTGGGAAATACTATAAAAGGGCCAGCCCACACTCTCTTCTTCCCGGGTGCCATGAAGTGAACACATTTCTGCTGCTGTGCGGGAGAACTGTGGCCTACCACGCGGCAAAAGCGGTGACTCCAGCCCAGCCCAGGCAGGTCCAACGCTGTTTTTTTTTAGTTAAGGAACATCACCGCAGAGTCGCTGTATCAGCTGGATCAGACAACGTACAGTTCCTGCAGCCAGTCATCTCCGATCGTTCATCAAGGGGATGACTATTCCGGAATCGCTCTTCAGGAAAATCCTACACTGTTCTCCAGTTGATGAGAGGGCTTCTTCCCAGTAAATACACACCCTGCCCTATTACATCACATACGAACACTGTATACAGACATCTTACTCCATTGGAATTACTTTAAAGATTACTGCTAGTCAGAATGAGTTGTTCTTATCTGCCTACACACCACTTGCTATATTCAGGATACAGTTTTCTTGAGTTCCAACTGCCGGTGAAGACAATTTGCAGGCCTTGCACTCTGGACATTGCTGTTTACTGCTATTTAAAGGGACCCACCCCTGATACTTATTAAACCTGGTCTCCTGTTAGGACTTAAGGATTCCCTAATAGTGGTATCATAAAATTACAGTAATTACTAGTCCACTTCAGTACCATTCTTGGATTTGCTTGCTGTCTGTTTTTATGTAAACTATTATTCTGTAACTGAGATTTCCAGCTGTAATTCAATTGCTTTCAAGGAGCTCCTCTCCTGAGCCTTGGCTGTTCAACCAGGACTCAGCTGACCTAAATTCTGCTATTTAACTCTCTTTCTGAACCAGTAAAATCAGAGATTCCCTTATCCGCAGTGTGTTGGGGTGTCATTTAAAGTGGTTGTACACCATGTACAACCACTTTTACCTACAGGTAAGCCTATAGTAAGGCTTACCTATAGGTGCTGGAAATATCTCCTAAACCTCCACGGTTTAGGAGATATTTACAATAAAGCCATACGCTGATGTCTATGGCGCATGCGCACTTTAGAAAGGGCAGATCGTGCCGTTTCTAAAGGGGCCATGCCATGACTGGAGGCTCCTGCACGCATGATGTCACGTGACTGCGGTGTGTCACAGAGCCGGAGTTCTTGGCCCCGGAAGGAAGAGGGGTGAAGATGGACGCTCACTGCTAGTGGGGACAGCGGTGACATCGCAGGCTTCGATTTCAGGTAAGTGACACATAATGGGCTACTATGCGATGCATAGTAGCCCATTATGCTTTACCTTTGCAGGAAAATAAAGAGTAAGTAAAACCCATCAGGGTTTACTTCCTCTTTAACCGTGTAACCAAAATGTCTGAACCCAGAGTTTCAGGTGGGCTGGAAGGTTCGCAGGGTCATGGAAGAGCAGATGAACAGGTAACTTTAAGCAAACCCCAAGGGGGCAGTGCTACAACTGACTGGACTGGACCTGACCTGATCTAAAAAAGGTAAGTACACAGATCTTTTTTTACAGGGTATGCAGGATAGGTAGGAGGAAGTTTTTAATAATTGTTCTCCTTTACTAACACTTTAACTGTGTATATTGAGAGGAAGATCCTTCCCAAACCCTAAATCGACAGTATAAGAAAAAAAAAAAAATCCTAGCATGGCACATAAAGCGTTCACAGCTGTTACAGCGTGCAGGTCAACTGTTATAAGTTCTTGTAGGACTGATTCATAGTCAGATCGTCTTTAGTGGTTGAAGTGGCAAACCAAATTCCAAAGGTCATAGAAAGCTAAACTATACAAATGAGCATTTAGAGATTTCCTTCTCATTAAAAGAACTACAGTAGAAACAAATCAAATAGTAGTTCAGGACCAGCACACATTAATAAGATGTTAGTAACAGCTTGCTGTAATTTATCAGAGCCTCCAATGTTGGGGGAGTACAGCTGTGAAGATTATACAGCTGTAGAGTCTTGCTTCAGCTGATTAGGGGAAATTCTTTTTTCAAGGTCATCTCCAGCTTTTTCATTATTTCAAGATTTATTAATACAACTCAGTACCAACTGAAGATTTTCTAATACACATCATTAAAAGTAGAACTAAAGGTATGCTGTATTAAATGTAGAGTAATGTAAATGTACAGTGTGTAGAGAGCAGAGTGCAGCCAAACTGTCAGCATCTGTATAGAGGAGAAGAATGCGGCCTGGCCATATGGTGCCAACAGGCAGGTATCCAGAGAAGTTGCATACCCTACGCTTTCCCTCCTCATAAGGAACCTTTCCCTGCAGCTAGTATTGTCCCTACTCTATCAACGCACAAATGCGCACCAAACCTGGGAGACAGGACCTTAAATAGGCTCTGCCTAATCCAAGATGGATGCCAGAGTCACAGGGATGCTTCCCCAGTTACCCAAGGAAACCATAGAAGAACTGTGTTCCTCCAGACTTCCTTCCAGTGTTGTTACGGAAGAGCACCACCTGTAGTGGAGAAAGTAGACTGCACCTGCCTACATTTATGGTACATGTTTTGTAATCCAGGTACCTCAGCCAGAGAGCACAGCCAAGTGGCGTATCTCTCTTTCCTCCACTAAAGTTACAGCGTGTTCAAAAACTGACGCCAAGCCAGCTGACTGCATAAAGAAGAAGAGACAGGACATTAATGAGTTTTCTTCTCAGGAAAATAAATTGTTGGATTGGCAGCAGTGCCATTTCCCCTACTCGACTATGAAGCAATACGCAAAAGTTGGGATATGTACATTACAGATTTCATTGGCAATTGCCAGCTTTCAATTAGAAGTTAATGTTAACCATAACAGCCCATGCATATGTCATGGTGCCTGGAGGGCAGAGGGGGCCCACTTGGGATCCGAAAAGTTCTTGTAAAAATAAAACTTTCTAATTTATTCATTGCCTTCTCCCCTCTTCTCCCTGTAAAATGTCCTTCAAAAAATGGTGGCCTCCAAACTGTGGCCCTTTGCTTGCCTTTATCCAGCCCTTGGCATGCTATTCCTTTCACTAATATGGAGTAGTATTCCCCCCCACTGATAACCAACAGGCAAGGCACTATTCCTTCCACACCAACATTGGGGCATTATTCCTCTCACTGACACCAAGGATGGGACACTATTCCTCCCGCTAATACTAATGATGGGGCACTATTCTTACTCCTATTGACCACAGTCGCTATTTAATATTTTTTATATTTTTTAGTCCCACTTACCACCAAGCCTGTTGCATTGTTTACTCCCATGGATGCCAGGACATTTTATACTCCTACAGGCTACAGTCTGGCTTTCCTAAATCACCCCTGAAGGGAGCACCCCTAACTGGACCTTTGTTTAGAAAGTTTGGAGACCCCCATATTAATCCAACTATCCAAACCAGTTAAAGGCTAACTCAACCTATCACGTGACACCCATTTTTAAGGTGCAACATATAACAAGATTACAACCTATACCACCACCCCCTCCCCCACCCACGGCGACTCCTGTCGCTATTTCATTTTGCACGGCTGTGCAAGGCTCCACCTGTAAATGAATAAAAGTTCCATCTGCCACCACAGACTTAAAGTGTGGTAATCACTGTACTTGCGGTATATCTACACTTCCTGCAGCCCTGTAACCAAAGGTCTTATGCAAAGAAATTAAGACACACACATTTTTTTTCTTGCAAATATGGGTGCATTTACTATTTCTTTGGAAAAGGTGGACCTAACCTCTAGTTTCAAGTGTAATATGTCAATTACATTAGCAATAGCGGCTACCAATGTTAAGTATTATCAATTGTCGCAAAGTCCTGCGGACGGTAAAGCATTTTGAGGGTTCAACCTCTTCATCAGAGCTGAATCAGCTCTGATGAAGAGGGGGCACCTTTGAAATGTGTTAGCATCTGCAGGACTTTGTGACATCTTCTCAAGTCCATCAGGAGGCATACACATCGGTTCTGGTCATTCTTTGGAGATTTGTTTGAGCTTGTTGTTCATTACTGTTTGTGAGTACAAAATCTATTTTTATCTTTGGTAATAAATGGTGTCTGTGACAGAACCATCCAGCACCCAGCTTGGGTGCATCCGTCAAGATATGGCTTCCTCCGGTCTGGACCCAGGAACCTGGTATTATAGCTGAACATTGCACTTAAGATACTAGATGACACTAGCTTAGATTCAAACAGGGACTGGAACTCTTTATTGCAAATTCATACAGTATATACAGTACACAAGATCAGGTAGCCTGATCACATTATCGTATACAGTGCAAACTGTAAACATGACTATAATTAACATAAATAAACTGCTAGGCACCTACACAAACCTAAGTGACTCAGTTCCCACCCAGACAATGCTTTGATTAATCAGAAATCAGTCTATAACAGTCTATGAGATGAAGCTCATACAATGTTCCAGCAGTCTGAAAAAGTGGAATTCATTTATCTTTAAAGATTTCTTGAGAGATATTGTTGATAAATATTTCTGTCCCAATTGGAGGGGCTTCTCAAACTCAGTCTGCAGGAGGGACACCATATTTCCTCTGACCATGAACCTGTACAAGATTATTATTACACCTTTCCATCCACTCCAGAAGGGAAGCTTTATTGTCCTTATTCAATGAAGTAGTCTAATGCCCCGTACACACGGTCGGAATTTCCTACAGAAAAAGTCCAATGGGAGCATTTCATCATATATTCCGACCGTGTGTATGCCCCATTGGACTTTTTTTGTCAAAAATTCAGACGGACTTAGATAGAGAACATGTTCTATATTTTTCCGACGGAACAAATTCCTATCGGGAAAACCGCTCGTCTGTATGCTGTTCCGATGTACCAAAAACGGCGCATGCTCTGAAGCAAGTACGAGACGTTGTACGTGTTGTCCCGTCGTACGTATTGTACGTCACCGCGTTCTTGACGGTCGGAATTTGGTGTGACCATATGTATGCAAGACAGCTTGAGCGGAATTCGGAAAAACCTTCAGAATTTATTCCTGACGGCAAAACCGGTCATGTGTACAGGGCATAAGCGTTCATCACATTGTTGTCCATCAGTAGAGAATGATCTGCTGTCTCCATGGGCCATAATCAGTGGGTAAGAGGCTTGCCCCTAGTCCCCTCCAAAAGCCTCTGTCCCAATTTGGTCTGTCACAGTGTCTCTATTAATGCACAAGGCTGGTGCACCCTTTTGTTTTCTTACATTACCCAGCCTAAGGTGGGCAGCAAGGTCAAGTGGATTCTAGAGGACTGAGACCAGGTTTATGGGCTTGTGCTGCTTGAGATATAGAGAGAGTCTTACCAAAGGATTGGTGTTATACTTGAGCACAGATGGTAAATTGTATAAAACTCTTGGCCAACTACTGTGAAAGGACACAATTTCTGAGCATGCAATATAGGCTGGGTGCCAAAGAGAGGTCAGCAAGTAGGGGTGCCCCATTAAAATGTTTCAAAGGGGCCCTATGATTTTTCAGTTACACCCTTGACTAAAACCATTATGTAATACTTAGGAGACATGCAAGGGACTGGGCTCCAGAATTGTAATTGTGCAATCAAGCTGCTCTCACATAACTCACAACGGCTATAAACACTTTGACTACTCTTTGGCTAATGTTTGCCCTTTGCAAATGACCACACAGTACATTCCAGGCTGATCAATGTCTAGGCTCTGACGCAAATTGCAGAATTTTGCATTGTGCTTTTTCTGAAGCAGAACAAAAAAAGGCATTTCAGTTTCGAAAAAAAGGAGGAAACCCCCTTTTCCTGTAGAAGTGATGTTAGGCTGTCAATAACCCATTGTATTCACACTCTTAAAAGCAATTAATGCCTGATTCTGAAAATTTTACCGTTGCATGCGTACACTAAGCGTCTCCTGATTTTTATCTCCCTATCCTTTTTTTTTTCCCAGCAAAGCCTCGGTGCCAGCGAGTCCCATAGCAGAAGGGTGGGTGAGAGAGGAGCACAAAACAGAGTAAACAAATAGGATTACACAGAGGATATTTACAATTGCTGCCCATACTTCCAATTTCCTCACTAGACAATGTTCTGTAAGCAAGCGAGGGGCTTCAAGATTTGGGAAAATACATTGTTTTGCTTGCAGCGGGGATTCTTGAAATTCATTTGCTTTGGATGTTTATTTTTGTAGGCATTTTTATTCTCTTATACTGTGCTGGCTAGTCTGTAGACAAAAAAAACCCCCCAAAAAAACAAAAAAAAATACCAGTAGCTTATTCAAAAATAATAAAGCAATAATTGTGTATAAAACAAAATAAAGAAATGCTGCAAATGCAACTGTGTTCTCCAATTGTATGTGTAAGATCTCTATGCTGATGGTGACCTGCACTCCTTCCAGAGTTAAAAGCTACACAAAGACACTACTCTTTAGCACTGGGGTCATTTACTCACATAGCCACAGGATCATTGGTTGCCTCCTGCCGATATCCACCAGGCTCTTCCTAGTGAGGGAGATGTAGACTCACACCACCATAGGACAGCTGGACTCCTTTCCACCAACTTCCTCCTGGCTCTCTCCAGTGAGTTTCTCTAGACCAAACTTGATTCCTGAATTTCAAATAGACCCCCCTAGGTAAGCCTAGCTGGTACCTTGATGTCTTCCTCAAGACTTTCTCTAGGCTTCTGCATCCGGGGGGGGGGTACCTAGTTTTGATAGGTACCTGTTCCCACTTCCAGCCGGAATGCCCATGCGATCCAAGTGGAGGAACAGCACCCCCATTTGCTCACAGGGACACATCACAGGTCCTAGAAAGCTGCGGGATCATTCACAAAGAGCAGCGCGTCTTACGCATGAGCAGTGGGAAGCCAGCTGTAAAGCTGCAAGGAGTCACAGCTGGCTTCCCACACTAGACATGGTGGCGCCAGGGACCCGAAGACCAACGAAGAACCGGCTCAGATGAGGACAGTAATGGATCTTTGGACAGATAAGTGTCCTTTTATCAAAAGTCAGTAGCTACGGTATTTGTAGCGGCTGACTTTTAATTTTTGAGGGAGGACTGAACATCCTCTTTAAGAACCAAAGCTTAGTTAAGAAATTGCTAAATGGTCTTCGGCTATTTACCATGTGACCCGAATAACCAAATCCTGTTGTTTTCCTACCTGTTGATTGCCCATGGACCTCCTTCTGCTTTGATTACCCACTAATCCAGCTTGTGCTGCCTACCTGTTGCTGACCCAATATGCCTTTAGGACTGTTGTGTTCTATCTACCTGTTACTAACCCAGCTAGTCCCTGACCACGGTTTCTGCCTATCTCCCTTTCTGGTGTGAACTGTTTCCTAATCACGACTCTTCCTGCTGCTTTGCTTCTTGTCTGACTCCACAGTTGCTGACTTCAGCTTACTCTATAACAGGGGTCTCCAAACTTTCTAAACAAAGGGCCAGTTTACTGTCCTTCAGACTTTAGGGGGACAAACTGTGGGCATTGGGAGTGGAAAAGGTCCCGAAGTCAGTGGAAAAAAATAATGTCCCATTGTTTGTTTCAGTGGAAGTAATTGTGCCCCATCATTGGTGTCAGTGGAGGAATTGTACCCCATCATTGGTGTCATTGGGAGAAATTGTGCCCCATGGTTAGTGACATTGGAAAAATTGTGCCCCATCGTTGGTGTCATTGGGAAGAATTGTGCCCCATGGTTGGTGACATTGGAAAAATTGTGCCTCATCATTGGTGTCTTTGGGAGAAATTGTGCCCCATCATTGGTGTCAGTGGGGGGAATTATGCCATATTGTTGCTATCAGTGGATGAAATAGTGTCCCAAAGGCCTGATAAAAGCAAGCAAAAAAACAGGCTGCAGTTTGGAGACCACTGCTCTATGGCCATGATTCCATCT
Source organism: Aquarana catesbeiana (assembly GCF_042186555.1). Classification (NCBI taxonomy): domain Eukaryota; kingdom Metazoa; phylum Chordata; class Amphibia; order Anura; family Ranidae; genus Aquarana; species Aquarana catesbeiana. The sequence goes on from NC_133335.1 coordinate 211,570,053, forward strand.
GCCATACTGTTCCTCTGATTCCTGCCAGTTTCTGGTCTGATCTCCATCCTGTCACTTTGGCCTTTAACCAGGTACATAAAAAAAAACTATCAGGTTGTAAAACTCCCCAGCATCTTATATAAACTAAAATATCAGTTTTGGATGATGGGCCTTTGAACATGTACTGTATGTTTGGTGTACAAACGTATCCTTTAAAGCCTCTGGCAAGCAATATATATGTGTTTCCAGCCAAAAAGCATAATGAAGAAAGAACAATGCTCTGAAGTCAGAGTTTACTGGCTTGTAACTGATTGGATTGATGGAAGTTAAACTTTTCATGGAGGATAAACCAGCCATCATAACTGAACGGGATGGACATATCAGATGTTGACTTTGCTCCAAGAGTTTTAAATCTTGGCCTTGAAACTCAGGTTACATCTACAAAGGGCCGAGCATCTGAGTCTTGAATCTAGATAATTCTAGATTCATCTATTGGTTAAGCGAGCACAGCTTGATTTGAGTAAACATTGTTAAACTTGGTGATTTATTCAAAACAGCTTTTCCAATGTCTACTCTATATTTGGGTAGAACACTGTGTCAGACTTTCCTAGATGTTCAGTTCTGAGATCAATGCCTATTGCCATTTGCTTTTATAATACAGCAACTGCTAAAAACAAATAAAGTTAATCTGTGCATTGGATTCTAATGGTATGCAGATAAAAGAGCACCTGTGCTGCATCAGAAAGTCCACTCCATTTACCTAAAAGTGGAATGAACATCTAGTTTAAAAAAAAAAAAGCAATCGACAGATTGTTTACGACAGAGAAGACTGGCTTCTGCCAGAAAAAAACCTCTTTCCCTGCCTGTTTTAATTTTTTTTTCTTAATTTTAGACGAATTGCTGCACATGCACAGCTCATTGTAGAACTCTGCCATCTGTGCACATGTACAGGAGTTACACCATCTATGGCAGGCAAATAGGGGAAACTGGCTACAAACCGAAGACCTTGGATCCATTAGAACACATATGTCAAACAATAGGACGTGGGCCGAGACCGGTCAACTAGACCATTTTATGTGGCCCTTGCACCTACCCTGAAGCTGCGGCAGCCCCCCTCGACTTTGTCTCAACCTTGTATCAGCGGTAGGCAACAGAGGAGGACAGAACTCCTCAGCCAGGTCCTGTGCTTCTCTGTGCAGGCACAGAGAGGCTGGTCTCAGCAGTCAGCAACAGAGAGAAGGACAGAACTCCTCCTACAGATCTTGTGTGCCTCTGTGCAGCCGCAGCACCCCCTCATCTCTACTTCGCCTGGTCTCAGCATTCAGCAGACTCCAGCAGTGGACTCCAGCCCTCCTCTGGGCCTCCTCCAGATCCTGCACTTTCTGCTTCCCAGCTCCGCCTCCAGCTTCTTCCTGGCAGCAGCACAGGGTAAAGGTTGGGAAACTCTTGACATCTAATGTAAGGGGGGCAGTGTGCTCTGGACATCTAGTCTTACAGATACAACAGGGCCCTTTGAGGGCAACCATAATGCTGATGCGGCTCACAATGAAACTGAATTTGACACCCCTGCATTAGAAGGGTATGAGGGGGAGCGTAAGCATCCCATTGCTGGAAGAGGGCATACTTGCATAGTTGCCAACTGTCCCGGATTTCCCAGGACATTCCCGGGACTTGGACTCCATTCCCGAATTTGTGGTGTCCCGGGAAATGTCCCGAAAAATCCGGTTCCTGTTTTCGAAACCGCCGCCGCCGCCGCCACTAGAGGTCGGAGACATGAGGGGGGGGCACTGGGGACACCTGATGTGAGGGGGAGCTCCGCCGGGGACACCTGATGTGAGGGGGGGCTCCGCCGGGGACACCTAATGTGAGGGGGAGCTCCGCCGGGGACACCTGATGTGAGGGGGGGCTCCGCCGGGGACTCCTGATGTGAGGGGGGGGCTCCACCAGGGACACCTAATGTGAGGGGGGCTCTGCCGGGGACCCCTGATGTGAGGGGGGGCTCCGCCGGGGACCCCTGATGTGAGGGGGGGCTCCGCCGGGGACTCCTGGTGTGAGGGGGAGCTCCGCCGGGGACTCCTGGTGTGAGGGGGGGCTCCGCCGGGGACTCCTGGTGTGAGGGGGGGCTCCGAAGGGGACTCCTGGTGTGAGGGGGGGCTCCGCCGGGGACTCCTGGTGTGAGGGGGGGGCTCCGCTGGGGACATCTGATGTAAGGGGGGGCTCCGCCGGGGACCCCTGATGTGAGGGGGGGCTCCGCCGGGGACCCCTGATTGTGAGGGGGGGCTCCGCCGGGGACTCCTGATGTGAGGGGGGGCTCCGCCGGAGACTCCTGGTGTGAGGGGGGGCTCCGCCGGGGACTCCTGGTGTGAGGGGGGGCTCCGCTGGGGACTCCTGGTGTGAGGGGGGGCTCCGCCGGGGACTCCTGGTGTGAGGGGGAGCTCCGCCGGGGACTCCTGGTGTGAGGGGGGGCTCTGCCGGGGACTCCTGGTGTGAGGGGGGCTCCGCCGGGGACTCCTGGTGTGAGGGGGGGCTCCGCTGGGGACATCTGATGTAAGGGGGGCTCCGCCGGGGACCCCTGATGTGAGGGGGGCTCCGCCGGGGACCCCTGATTGTGAGGGGGGGCTCCGCCGGGGACTCCTGATGTGAGGGGGGGCTCCGCCGGAGACTCCTGGTGTGAGGGGGCTCCGCCGGGGACTCCTGGTGTGAGGGGGGGCTCCGCCGGGGACTCCTGGTGTGAGGGGGGGCTCCGCCGGGGACTCCTGGTGTGAGGGGGGCTCCGCTGGGGACACCTGATGCAAGGACGGACTCTGCTCGGACATCTGAAGCAAGGACGGATGGCTGGTGGCAGGCGACGTGGCTAGTGACACGCTCAGGGATCCCACTGATTCTGCATTATGGTGAGTTGAATGATTTCATTTTATATTACAATGTAATAATAGAAATAATGCACTTCAATCTTCCTGACACCATAACAACCATGGTGCCGGGATGATTGACGTGCTAACACCAGGTGTTTGGAGTATCTTTATCTGCTGATTGTTAAACTTTCTAGAATACACATATTTTTATTGTGTAGGATCTGGGGCTGCTGTCCCGTCATTTCCCTCTCTCCCCCTCTCTCCCTCTCTCCCCCCCTCTCCCCCCTCTCCCCCTCTCTCCCCCTCTCCCTCTCTCCATCCTCATTCATCTGAGACTCTAACCACACCCTCTAGAGCCACGCCCATTTAAGCCACGCCCACTATTTCACGTAAACCACGCCCATTTTCACAGCGCTTGTCTATTTTTGCTAGGCCACGCCTACTGATGAATTCCCCGCCCCCTAATTATTGGACAGCTCCGCCTACAGCCACAAAAGTGTCCCACATTTTTTTTTTACAATGTTGGCAACTATGTACTTGCACATAATGACAAGAAGCCTGTGGCCCCGCAGTATTTCTGTTTTAATATGAAACTACAATGGGCCCATGCACACCCACAATGCTAACCGCAGGGTTCAACAGGAAGCTGTTATGTAGGCTGAATAAGAATGCCCCAACAAGTCTCTGCCCAAAGCCTTTGGAGTTTCATATGAAGTTAAGAATATATTGAACATGTGACCACTATAAAAGGTAGCAAATATTGCACCCTGGGGTTTAGTCAGGGAGCTCCTCACCAAATTCCTTGTCAGGGGTAGCTACCATAGTTAATTTGTTAGAGATCCATTGATTTCTCCCTAAGTTTGGCCTTGTTGTACTTTTCTCCTCTACCACTAGGTGGCCGGGCACTTGGTGGTTAGGGATGAGCTTCGAGTTCGAGTCGAACTCATGTTCGACTCGAACATTGGCTGTTCGCAAGTTCGCCGAACAGCGAACAATTTGGGGTGTTCGCGGCAAATTCGAATGCCACGGAACACCCTTTAAAAGTCTATGGGAGAAATCAAAAGTGCTAATTTTAAAGGCTAATATGCAAGTTATTGTCATAAAAAGTGTTTGGGGACCTGGGTCCTGCCCCAGGGGACATGGATCAATGCAAAAAAAAGTTTTAAAAACGGCCGTTTTTTCAGGAGCAGTGATTTTAATAATGCTTAAAGTCAAACAATAAAAGTGTAATATCCCTTTAAATTTCATACCTGGGGGGTGTCTATAGTATGCCTGTTTAGAACAGTCTGACAGCAAAATGACATTTTGAAGGAAAAAACATTTAAAACTACCCGCGGCTATTGCATTGCCGACAATACACATAGAAGTTCATTGATAAAAACGGCATGGGAATTCCACAAAGGGGAACCCCGAACCAAAATTAAATAAAAAAATGACGTGGGAGTCCCCCTAAATTCCATACCAGGCCCTTCAGGTCTGATATGGATATTAAGGGGAACCCCGGCCAAAATTTAAAAAAAAAAATGACGTGGGGTTCCCCCTAAATTCCATACCAGACCCTTCAGGTCTGGTATGGATTTTAAGGGGAACCCCGTGCCAAAAAAAAAAAAAAAAACGGCGTGGGGTCCCCCCAAAAATCCATACCAGACCCTTATCCGAGCACGCAACCTGGCAGGCCGCAGGAAAAGAGGGGGGGACGAGAGTGCGGCCCCCCCCCTCCTGAACCGTACCAGGCCACATGCCCTCAACATTGGGAGGGTGCTTTGGGGTAGCCCCCCAAAACACCTTGTCCCCATGTTGATGAGGACAAGGGCCTCATCCCCACAACCCTGGCCGGTGGTTGTGGGGGTCTGCGGGCGGGGGGCTTATCGGAATCTGGAAGCCCCCTTTAACAAGGGGACCCCCAGATCCCGGCCCCCCCCCTGTGTGAAATGGTAAGGGGGTACAAAAGTACCCCTACCATTTCACTAAAAAACTGTCAAAAATTTTAAAAATGACAAGAGACAGTTTTTGACAATTCCTTTATTTAAATACTTCTTCTTTCTTCTATCTTCCTTCATCTTCTGGTTCTTCTGGTTCTTCCTCCGGCGTTCTCGTCCAGCATCTCCTCCGCGGTGTCTTCTATCTTCTTCTCCTCGGGCCGCTCCGCACCCATGGCATGGGGGGAGGCTCCCGCTCTTCTTCTTCATCTTCTTTTCTTCTCTTCTTCATTTTCTTCTTCGGGCCGCTCCGCACCCATGCTGGCATGGAGGGAGGCTCCCGCTGTGTGACGGCGCTCCTCGTCTGACAGTTCTTAAATAACGGGGGGCGGGGCCACCCGGTGACCCCGCCCCCCTCTGACGCACGGTGACTTGACGGGACTTCCCTGTGACGTCACGGGGAATGCCACAGGGAAGTCCCGTCATGTCCCGTGCGTCAGAGGGGGGCGGAGTCACCGGGTGGCCCCGCCCCCCATTATTTAAGAACTGTCAGACGAGGAGCGCCGTCACACAGCGGGAGCCTCCCTCCATGCCAGCATGGGTGCGGAGCGGCCCGGAGAAGAAAATGAAGAAGAGAAGAAAAGAAGAAGAGAAGAAGATGAAGAAGAAGAGAAGAGCGGGAGCCTCCCCCCCATGCCATGGGTGCGGAGCGGCCCGAGGAGAAGAAGATAGAAGACGCCGCGGAGGAGATGCTGGACGAGAACGCCGGAGGAAGAACCAGAAGAGCCAGAAGAACCAGAAGAACCAGAAGATGAAGGAAGATAGAAGAAAGAAGAAGTATTTAAATAAAGGAATTGTCAAAAACTGTCTCTTGTCATTTTTAACATTTTTGACAGTTTTTTAGTGAAATGGTAGGGGTACTTTTGTACCCCCTTACCATTTCACACAGGGGGGGGGCCGGGATCTGGGGGTCCCCTTGTTAAAGGGGGCTTCCAGATTCCGATAAGCCCCCCGCCCGCAGACCCCCACAACCACCGGCCAGGATTGTGGGGATGAGGCCCTTGTCCTCATCAACATGGGGACAAGGTGTTTTGGGGGGCTACCCCAAAGCACCCTCCCAATGTTGAGGGCATGTGGCCTGGTACGGTTCAGGAGGGGGGGGGCCGCACTCTCGTCCCCCCCTCTTTTCCTGCGGCCTGCCAGGTTGCGTGCTCGGATAAGGGTCTGGTATGGATTTTTGGGGGGACCCCACGCCGTTTTTTTTTTTTTTTTTTTGGCGCGGGGTTCCCCTTAAAATCCATACCAGACCTGAAGGGTCTGGTATGGAATTTAGGGGGAACCCCACGTCATTTTTTTTTTAAATTTTGGCCGGGGTTCCCCTTAATATCCATACCAGACCTGAAGGGCCTGGTATGGAATTTAGGGGGACTCCCACGTCATTTTTTTTTTTTTAATTTTGGTTCGGGGTTCCCCTTTGGGGAATTCCCATGCCGTTTTTATCAATGAACTTCTATGTGTATTGTCGGCAATGCAATAGCCGCGGGTAGTTTTAAATGAGTTTTTTCCTTCAAAATGTCATTTTGCTGTCAGACTGTTCTAAACACAGAAAACATGCGCCCCTTTACAGGCATACTATAGACACCCCCCAGGTACAAAATTTAAAGGGATATTACACTTTTATTGTTTGACTTTAAGTATTATTAAAATCACTGCTCCTGAAAAAACGGCCATTTTTAAAACTTTTTTTTGCATTGATCCATGTCCCCTGGGGCTGACCCCAGGTCCCCAAACACTTTTTATGACAATAACTTGCATATTAGCCTTTAAAATTAGCACTTTTGATTATTCATGTTCGTGTCCCATAGACTTTAACGGTGTTCGCGTGTTCGAACAAACTTTTTTCCTGTTCGCATGTTCTGGTGCGAACCGAACAGGGGGGTGTTCGGCTCATCCCTATTGGTGGTATTAGATATGAGAAGGGCAACCAAAAGTCAGGTTATGGGTATGTGGGTGTCCTGGCCAATGGGCAAGGTTTTTCTTTAATCCCTTGGCCTGCTGGGAGAGCCTATATATTTGGGGTGAGGTCAGGTTATATGTGTTCTGTGCCACCCAGATTGCCATCTGGGTGGACGTGTGTGGTCTGCCGCCCTGAGCTGCTAGGCCAGAGATTGGGCCTATCCCAGGGGCATCTGGCTGCCAGGCTGTGTGAGGGCCTATCCAAAAGTAAGAGGGCAGTGCAGGGTTGGGACTGCGGCTTGCAGTTCAACCTGGGGTGACGGTTCTGCCGGACGGAGAACCTGTCAGTGGTCGGAGGTAGAAGGGAAGCTGTCACCGCGAAGGGACCAATCGCCTTTACCAGGGACCACAGTGAGTAACTGAAGCAAGTGCCAGAACCATATTCTCACCAAAGGGCACGGTGGAGAATCGTGAAACTTCAGGCGGTGATCAAGTCAGGGACCCAACCAGCGGAGGTGACACTTGCAGAGCAGCCTTGTGTGCCAAGCTAGGGACCGAGCCAGTCAGCAGGGGTGAAGCTTGAAGGTATCTGAAGTGCCAAGCTAGGGACTCAGCCAGGAAGCGTGGGTGACGCTTGAGGGAGATACCACAGCAAAAGTCTTGAGGAGCTCAGGGGATTCAGTGTCAGTGAATCAGAGGGTCCAGTGAGAGACCAGGAGCTCAAGGGGCTGAAGAACTACAAGTAGAATTTGAAGTAAAGCTGAGAGAACTGTTACATTTGAATTAGGAACCGTTAAAGAACTATTATAAGGAATATTAATTAGGGGTAGAGGGCGCTACCTTACCAGGGTACCTTGATTTTGTGATATAATAAACCTCAAAGGAAAAAGGGGACAAGAAAAGATGAAAGTGAAAATAAAATTGAAACCAACCCCTTATTCACTCATTTAGGTAGTGAGTCTAATTGTCCAGTGTTACATAAATGGACTGTGCTACCAGGTGAGTCTTATACCTAATATGCAGGTATACACCGTGTGGCTAATCAACATAGATTAATAAAGTGACATTTTGTAAGAATTATGACATTCCAAAAAATAAAATAAAAACTAAAAAATAATTATAAAACACCACGGATTGAAACCTATATTAGTCTCCAATAATGTCCAAATGTGCTTTTATAAGAGGTGAGTTAGATGATCCCACCATTAAGCATATAGTGCAGGGCTGCACATTAGATTAAATAACCAAGTGTGAAATAAAATAAGTGAAAAGTATATTAAATACATTTAAATTAATGTATCAAAGTCCAGTATCAAAAAGTAAAGACGTCTGTGGTAAGTGACTTTCGTGATAACCAGCTGATCAAAACCGGTGACTTGCGGTGCTCCCCCTCAAAGATCCCCACTCACCAGCTCCCTGCACCCCTGCAGGGGTAGTAGGCGTGTAGTAGCAACCAGCAGTGTGATGTGTATGGGTCCTCAGGGTCCACCGTTCCAGCTGAGAAGTATCCTTCAATGTGTCCTCTTTTTTAAACAGAATTTTTTAATTTTTATTAATTTATACTATTATATCTATTTATGTATATGTATTCATCTACTATGGTGATATCAATTCCTCTATCCGGCCTATGCATGATAAATGGCTGAATGGAACCCCATAGGGGGCTAGTACTGGGGTTCACTAATACCCTCTACTTTAAAACCTTGACAACTCACCCGTATGAACAATCTGCTAGTCAAAGGGGTTTTATGATATATAACATTAAGTTTGACTAGCAATATATTGGGCCACCACTAGGCTCATTTATTGTATGTCCTTTGATAAAAATCCCCCCCACTCCTGCATATAAATATCTTGGAATGAGAATTGGTATCGCTCAGGTAGCTTGAAAGGTTAATGAAGCGCTAAAGTTTTTTGTATAACACACTGATGTTAAGGATCGTACTATGTTAAGTCTGCCCTTTTTAATGATAAGCAGAGATGGAAGTTCAGGCTCCCTATATGGCAATTGGCTTGCTCTCTTCAGTCTACGTGATCTGTCCTGGGAGGTGGCTTGAGCGTGTGGCCCTGCCCGGGGGAGGAGAGTGGGAGGAATATACCATCGCTGCTTGTCTTTAAATAGCACAGGACGAGGTACGTCAGCTGCGCCTTTGACAACGTCGATGACGAAACGCGTAAGGCGGAGCTACGCACTGACGTCACACGCGGAAGTAGCAGAGTGTGGAACGCAGCTGAGGCGCACGCCGCGCAGCTGATGGTTCTACACACACTGCACTCTCCATACGAACTAAGAACACACGCTGTGTGACTATTTGGTCTTTTTAATTCCTATTTTAGTAACTTTTTAGTTGCCTATTTTTGTGCTGTTATGATAGCCAATAAACTATTTAAAACATATCACACTATGGAGCCCTGTTTCTTCTATATGAGGACACATTGAGGGATACTTCTCAGCTGGAACGGTGGACCCTGAGGACCTATACACATCACACTTCTGGTTGCTACTACACGCCTACTACCCCTGCAGGAGTGCAGGGAGCTGGTGAGTGGGGATCTTTGAGGGGGAGCACCGCAAGTCACCGGATTTGATCAGCTGGTTATCACGAAAGTCACTTACCACAGACGTCTTTACTTTTTGATACTGGACTTTGATACATTAATTTAAATGTATTTAATATACTTTTCACTTATTTTATTTCACACTTGGTTATTTAATCTAATGTGCAGCCCTGCACTATATGCTTAATGGTGGGATCATTTAACTCACCTCTTATAAAAGCACATTTGGACATTATTGGAGACTAATATAGGTTTCAATCCGTGGTGTTTTATAATTATTTTTTAGTTTTTATTTTATTTTTTGGAATGTCATAATTCTTACAAAATGTCACTTTATTAATCTATGTTGATTAGCCACACGGTGTATACCTGCATATTAGGTATAAGACTCACCTGGTAGCACAGTCCATTTATGTAACACTGGACATTTAGACTCACTACCTAAATGAGTGAATAAGGGGTTGGTTTCAATTTTATTTTCACTTTCATCTTTTCTTGTCCCCTTTTTCCTTTGAGGTTTATTATATCACAAAATCAAGGTACCCTGGTAAGGTAGCGCCCTCTACCCCTAATTAATATTCCTTATATCATTTAACTCACTCCTTCGGGGGTAAGTGTAAGGGGAGGCTGCAAGCCTTCAGGTCCGTGAGCGCGGAAACCCGTTCCCCGTTAAAGAACTATTACCATAGGAGACAGCAATCCTGCACATGCAGAAGTGGCCTTTCCCTGCACGGTTGTCCTCCTATTGAAGTCTCGGAGTCTGCCAATTAAGTTTGCAACTATCTAAGGGTGTCCTGGCCCTAACCCTCTTTCCCCCAAAATATAAAAAAAGGACTGTCAAAAGAAATAAAACCTCTTTTACATCCAAGAAGTGTCTGGCGCCCAGTGACTTTCACCATCTTTGCACCCACTTTGCCTCACAACCCACCACATATTGAAGGATGTCAGCTATCTTTGGCCTTGGAGGTCCTCATTAGAGCAAAAGAGGTAAAAAGACCTTGCTACACAAATATAGGTATTTAGGAGATTTTATTCAACATTTTTTTTCACTGTGGCAATCTCTAAGTGTATGTATAGCTATTTTTTTCCTTTTATGTTTTGGATTCAGTAGAAAAGGGGTAAAGCACCTTTAAGATTTTTTTCTGTCTGTGTATCATTGGGGAAATTTCCTTTCACTTTCTGTCCCAGAGACAGAAGTAGAATTTAGGCTCCATTCACACTAGCGAGTTTTTTGATGCATTTTGCATTTTGCAGAAATGCACGGGAATTTTTTAACATGGGTTCCTATGGAACATGTTCACATCAATGCCTTTTTGTTTCTCTGCATTTTTGGAAAGGGTCGGGGACTTTTTTTCATGCAAAAAGCAGCGTTTTGCATGTAATGGATTTCAATGGACAAGCATCAAAAACGCAAGTGCACCGTTTTTGCAGCGTTTTTGCAGCGTTTTTGCAGCGTTTTTGATGCGTTTTTGCCTTTTTTTTTTTTTTTTTTTAATTTTTTTTTAGACTGTAAAAAAAAACTGTAAAAAAAAAAAAAAAAAAAACGCAAAACGCAAATCGCGGCAAAAACGCTGCAAAAATGCCGCAAAAACGCTGCTCAAAAACGTGGCAAGCATGAAAAAAAAACCTCCAAAAACGCTCAAAAGCAACATGCATATGTGTGAATCGAGCCTAAGAGCCCTTGCACACTGGGGCGGTTTGCAGGCGCTATTGCGCTAATAATAGCGCCTGCAAACCGCCCCAAAAGTGCCGCTGCATGTATTCCTGTGTGAAAGCCCCGAGGGCTTGCACACTGGAGCGATGCGCTGGCAGGACGGTAATAAAAGTCCTGCTAGCAGCATCTTCGGAGTGGTGAAGGAGCGGTGTGTATACCGCTCCTTTACCGCTCCTGCCCATTGAAATCAATGGGACGGCGCGGCTATACCGCCGGCAATGCGCCTCTGCAGAGGCGCTTTGCGGTGGTTTTTAACCCTTTCTCGGCCGCTAGCGGGGGGTAAAACCGCCCCGCTAGCGGCCGCATACCGACGGTAAAACGCCGCTATTAATAGCGGCGTTTTACCGCCGACGCCGCCCCCGCCCCAGTGTGCAAGGGCTCTAAGGCTCGATTCACACCTATGCATGTTGCTTTTGAGCGTTTTTGGAGGTTTTTTTTTTCATGCTTGCCACGTTTTTGAGCAGCGTTTTTGTAGCGTTTTTGCCGCGTTTTTGCCGCGATTTGCGTTTTGCGTTTTTTTTTTTTTTTTTTCATTTTTTTTACAGTCTTAAAAAAAAAATTAAAAAAAAAAAAATAATAAAAAAAAATAAATAAATAAAAAACGGCAAAAACGCATCAAAAACGCATCAAAAACGCTGCAAAAACGGTGCACTTGCGTTTTTGATGCTTGTCCATTGAAATCCATTACATGCAAAACGCTGCTTTTTGCATGAAAAAAAGTCCCCGACCCTTTCCAAAAATGCAGAGAAACAAAAAGGCATTGATGTGAACATGTTCCATAGGAACCCATGTTAAAAAATTCCCGTGCATTTCTGCAAAATGCAAAATGCATCAAAAAACGCGCTAGTGTGAATGGAGCCTTAGAGGTAATCTCCCAAGTGAAGGGAATTCCTTTTTGTACAGTTGTCACTAGAACATGTGTCCCCATTAGAAAATTAACCCTTAGTTGTTCTGAGGACAACTCTAAAGTTTTGCATCTCCCTTCACTTTCCCCTTCTTTCTTGTGATAATAGTCACCAGTACCAAAAAATAGGTCAACCTCCTCAATGGGGAAAAAAGAAAGTTGACTAAATGTCTAACCCTTCCCCATTCTATCCAAAGCAAAAAAAAAAAAAAAAGTTTTTGCCTAGACATACACTTTAAAGTGGTTCTTTAAAGGTAAAAATGTTTATCTTAATGCATTCCCTGAAATAAGGTAGAAAATGTTTTTACTAAATCTTCTTCCCCCCTTTGTCCCCAAACATTTACCTGATACCTGTCACCATCCAGCGCCGCTCCTGCAGGAATCCCAGTTCTCCTCTCTTCCTGGATTCACAAGCTACACTGAGAGCAGTGGAAGTCATAGGCCCCTACTGCTGTCAGTCAAATCCTATGAAGAGGGAGTGGGATGCGTGGCTGTGCCGCGCTGTGTGTGTCTATGGATGCACACAACCCAGCTTGGGAGTGTGCCCCCATAACACACAGCAGAAAGAAGGTGAGGACTGCACGTGCACCATTGGGGGACCAAAACGAAGAGGTAAGAGACCAGTTCTGTGCAATATCATTACACAGAGCAGGTAAGTATATCATGTTTTTTTGTTTTAATAAAATAAAAAAATAAATAAATAAAAACTTTGGCTTTGGAATACTTTTAAGGAACTTATAAGGATGTGAAGTGTTTGTTTCTTGGTTGAAGGTATATATAAAGAGGAATTCCAGGTATAAATATTTTATATATAGTTAGTTACATTGATCCAGCTTGGACTTGGATGTAACTATGCATAGACCATACCCAGCCGATGCTTCTGGAAGCTGGAAATCACTGAAGTAGACACTGCTACTCTGGTGATCTCCACTTGCTTCCAGGTCCTGCACCGAGCGAGGAGATGCCTTGCTGCATTCTGAACACAGGAGGTCGGCCACTTGGCATGGGCAGCATTTAGAAAATGCTTTGTATTTTCTGAATGAATGCAAAGTGTTCTCTGATTGAACAAGGTGGGGAGCGCCTGAGCTGGGCAGCCAACCTCCTGTGTTCAGAATGCAGCAAGTAACTGCTGGGTGGAGGATCTAGAAGGAAAGTGGAGATCACCAGAATAGCAGTGTTTTCCAGCTTCCTGGGGCACTGGCCAGGTATGGTATATGCATACATTATATTGTCAAAAGTATTGAGATACCTACCTTTACACACACATGAACTTTAATGGCATCCCAGTCTTAGTCTGTAGGGTTCAATATTCAGTTGGCTCAACCTTTGCAGCTATAACAGCTTCAACTCTTCTGGGAAGGCTGTCCACAAGGTTTAGGAGTGTGTCTATGGGAATGTTTGACCATTCTTCCGGAAGTGCATTTGTGAGGTCAGGCACTGATGTTTTATAAGAAGGCCTGGCTCGCAGTCTCTGCTCTAATTCATCCCAAAGGTGTTCTATCGGGTTGAGGTCAGGACTCTGTGCAGGCAAGTCAAGTTCCACCACCCCAAACTCTCTCATCCATGTCATTATGGACCTTGCACACAAATCCGTGTTCTGCTCTGAGAGGAATCACAGTGTGTATTCCTATTACCTATGAACCAGGATCTGTCACTTCCTCTAGTCAGTCCCCTCCCCCTTCAGTTAGAATCTCCTCCCAGGGAACACAATTAACCTCTTGATCGCCCCCTAGTGTTAATCCCTTCACTGCCAGTGACATTTTTACAGAAATCAATGCATTTTTATAGCAATGATTGCTGTATAAATGCCAGTGGTCCCAAAAATGTGTCAAAATTGTCCGATGTGTCCGCCATAAAATCGCAGATCGCCGCCATTACTAGTAAAAAAAAAAAAAATAATAATAATGATATAAATCTATCCCCTATTCTGTCGACGCTATAACTTTTGCGCAAACCAATCAATATAAGCTCATTGCGATTTTTTTTACCAAAAATATGTAGAAGAATACATATCGGCCTAAACTGAGGAAAAAAATTTGCTTTTTTTAAAAAAAAAGTGGATATTTATTATAGCAAAAAGTACAAAATATCTATTTTTTTTTGTTTATAGCGCAAAAAATAAAAACCACAGAGGCGATCAAATACCACCAAAAGAAAGCTCAGTTTGTGGGAAAAAAAGGATGTCAATTTTGTTTGGGTTTAGCATCACACGACCGCGCAATTGTCAGTTAAAGCGACGCAGTGCCGAATCGCAAAAAATGGCCCAGTCATTCAACAGCCAAATCTTCCGGGGCTGAAGTGGTTAAAGTTCATGTACATGTAAAGGCAGGCGTCCCAATACATTTGACAATATAGTGTAGTTGCATTGGTCCAATGTAACTATTTATGAAATATAAAGGACATAGAAGGAACTGGGATTTTAAAGGTGCAATGGATAACACAAAATTTATGTAAAAAATTCAGATTTTATTTTAGAAAAATTGATAAAAACATATCTATAAAGGAAAGTGGTTCTGAGAATGGGAATTGGCGCTGTCCAACTTCTCAGAACCACTTTAATTTTTTGGATCTCACTTCGGTGATTTTCACTTATAAGGGGGGCAGCAGTCCTTTCTTTCCACATTCCTAAGTGCGGAATTTTTGTCATTCATATCTATAAAGGACTCTAAAGGAGTCTATATTCAATATAACAATACAATCTTGAATAGTGCAACCGAAGGAATTGTTTCTCAACATGTTTCACCACATTCAGTGGCTTCTTCAGGAGAGTAATATCTATCAGGCACTGTATGTAGATCTTTCAAAAAAATTGAATAGTGAATTGAATATAAATGGTGTGTGAAGAAAATGACATCCTCCTCCTTTCAGGCTGAGATCCAGCCTGAAAGAAGGAGGATGTCGTTTTCTTCACACACCATTTGACCCAGGTTCATTGCTGTCTTTTCTCCCTTTGGGGCTTTGCCTTGGGAAAGACACTGACTAATGTAGCAAAGCAGTTTGAACCTTTGGTTCGTAATTAGTTCCTTATTACAGGATCTCTTCCATCAGTTAAAAACGTGATCTTACTTACTCTCTGTGGTCACCAGATGATCCTTTGGCTGGGCTTGCTTCCTCATCTTAGTGGTTCAAATATTAGAGTTTATATTCAATTCACTATTCAATTTTTTGAAAGATCTACATACAGTGCCTGATAGATATTACTCTCCTGAAGAAGCCACTGCATGTGGTGAAACATGTTGAGAAACAATTCCTTCGGTTGCACTATTCAAGATTTTATTGTTATATTGAATATAGACTCTCCTTTATAGATATGTTTTTATCAATTTTTCTAAAATAAAATGTGAATTTTTTACATAAATTTTGTGTTATCCATTGTACCTTTAAAATCCCAGTTCCTTCTATGTCCTTTATATTGCAAACTTTAGGGATGTGGTGCCAATATTTATATTCGATGTGAGGCAATTATTTACATTTTCTCCTTATTTATAAAATATCTATACCTGGAATTTCTTTCTTTAAGCTTTCATGCTTTCCATGGCTTACAGCAGTTGGAAAGAGTTAACAAAAGCATAACTAGGAAATCCAAAACAGGCCTAATGCCCCCGAGTCAAATCTGGCAATGAACCTATTCAGCACATAATTCCAGAGATTTTTCTCCTTTATTTCTAAAATATCAACATACAGACTATCACTCTCTGTGCTCAAGACAAGCCCATTATGAAAGAAACACCACAACATAGGAGGATGTTGACTTTGTACGAAGTGGCGTGCTTTCCTTAGTAGCTGGCTGTTTGCTTTTCCCCAAGCAGATCCATGCATGGAGAGCCAAGGGGGGAAATCACAGGGAATTCAATGTATCTTTTGCTTGGCAATACCTCAAAGGTATCGAATCACTGTTTCCAAGAAATTCTCAAACCTTTTGTACGCTGCGATCAAGATTTTTTGTTTTTTTTTTTGTGGAGAGTGAAACTTTATAAGCAATGAGATCTTAAAAAAAATGCATTTGCAAGTTTAAGGTTAAACTCCAGACCAGTGTTTCTCAACTCCAGTCCTCAAGGCGCCCCGACAGGTCATGTTTTCAGGCCTCCCATTATTTTGCACAGGTGATTTGATCAGCTTCACTGCCTTAGTAATTACCACAGCCGTTTCATCTGAGGGAAATCCTGAAAACATGACCTGTTGGGGCGCCTTCAGGACTGGAGTTGAGAGACACTGCTCCAGACAAACAGCTTTTACCTACCATTTGAGTTTCAGTTTATCAAGTTTGTAGATTTACACTAGGGATCTTCAAACTGCAGCCCTCCAGTTGTTGCGGAACTACATGTAGCAATAAGAAATTGGGAATGTATCATCGCATAGTGGTCATGCGGACACAGGGTACGTATATGTGCCGCGTCTAATATAAATTGTTTAGAGGACATAAAAGTGTGGGCAGGCACCAAGACTTTGTAGGCACAATAAGGATACTAAGATCATAAAAAGTCTGATTTTTATTTCAAAAATAGTATATTAAAAGCGGGGAAAGACAAAAATAGGATAAAAACTGAGTATAGTATACATCATTTACAGAATATGCACTCCATACACAATATATCAAGAGACAACGGAACTACAGGATCAGTAAGGGACACACAGACAACTTACTGATCTATATAGTTACAGTACATATCGTTGAATCAAACGCCATGTGATGGTGGTGGTCAAAAATTCTGTATAAACTTATAAGCTCGACATGTTGCGCGCCTTAGCGCTTCCTCAGGAGCATGCAATACGATAACTGTAATGAATAGTACATTATTAACATCATTTCCAAAATATTTTTGTATGTGTATAATATGGTATAAACACTTCCTCTGTCCCCCCTTCTCCCCCCCTTTTTTTTCCCCCCCTCCTCTCCCCCCTTCCCCCCCTCCCCCCCTCCCCCACCTTTCCTTCCCCATTCTCTTGCTTTCCCTCCCATATTCTCTCCCTCCTTGTCTTCTTCCCCTTCTTCCCCCCCCCCCCTTATCTAATATATGCTATATCTTACCTACATATCCTCCTTATTCTAAACTACATATCTATACTATGTTACATCCATCCCCACATTGCCCCTTTCCGACCTGACACGCTTGCAGTGCAGTTGTTCCCCTGGTGTTCTTTTCAAGCGGTCCCCATGTATTATCTGTTGACCTATATGGAAGTGTTTATACCATATTATACACATACAAAAATATTTTGGAAATGATGTTAATAATGTACTATTCATTACAGTTATCGTATTGCATGCTCCTGAGGAAGCGCTAAGGCGCGCAACATGTCGAGCTTATAAGTTTATACAGAATTTTTGACCACCACCATCACATGGCGTTTGATTCAACGATATGTACTGTAACTATATAGATCAGTAAGTTGTCTGTGTGTCCCTTACTGATCCTGTAGTTCCGTTGTCTCTTGATATATTGTGTATGGAGTGCATATTCTGTAAATGATGTATACTATACTCAGTTTTTATCCTATTTTTGTCTTTCCCCGCTTTTAATATACTATTTTTGAAATAAAAATCAGACTTTTTATGATCTTAGTATCCTTATTGTGCCTACAAAGTCTTGGTGCCTGCCCACACTTTTATGTCCTCTAAACAATTTATATTAGACGCGGCACATATACGTACCCTGTGTCCGCATGACCACTATGCGATGATACATTCCCAATTTCTTTAATCTAATATGGGTGGAAGCACCCGGGCATTTTTTAGTGGCTATTACACCCTTATTTTTCTATAAAGACTACCCATTGTACGGCCTTTTTACCTCAAGGGCATCACTTTTGAGTTTCCCCCTGCTCTTCCCTCTTCCCCTCCCTCCCTTCCACTATTGTTGTATGTTTTTCTTTTTCTCCCCTTTCTATAGCTAGTAAATATTGCATATAATTGTATGTATAATTGTATACAGTATGGATTTCATTGGGAATGGTTGGTTGGGCTACATGACAGAGATCCAAACGAATTGTAACACAGATACCGAACAAGAAATTGGTATAAACCAATACATGGCCAAACTTAAACGAGTTCTTAAAAAGAAAGCCAACTTGCACTGGCATATTGAATTTCTCCAGAAATATGTACGGGAAACTATTAACCCTCTAGGTCTCAGGATCCAACTTTATCCCTCCTTTCAAGTAACCTCTGCAGAATTTAGACTTAAATGGGAAAACATACTGACCCAATGCAGTATGGAACTTATGAAATTGTTGATACTCCACTACCAGACAGAATTAAATACACTAGATCAGGAGATCCTTCTACTACAAACATCTAACGAAACCATTAGGGAACATACCCTCTTTTCTAAACGAGTCCAAGAAACAAAAGATTACATAACAAAGATTACTAAAGACATCATCTATAAAAAACAAAACAAACTATCAAAAGACCGATTAGCCTTCTCTGAAGGCTTTGCATATCACTGGCAGAATACCATGCTACGTAAGGGTTCTAGAAACCATCACCGGGTCATGAAAACCAACAACTATGGGACCACTGATGAAGATACTGAGTCAGATTCTTCACTCAGATCTACACCCTCTGCCCCGAGACATAACCAACACTATTCCCGTAATAATACTACAGCACAGAAAAGAGACTATGGTGGGGACCCACATACACCCTCTTCTAAACGCCCTCCGAAAATGGACACGAGATTTCCAACACATTCACAAACTAAAGGACACACATCACACCCCAATGGAAAACCACCAGCACAACCCAAATATTTAGGAGCCACTGCCTTACAAGCAATACAGCTATTGAATAATCAATCACAAACACCCAACTTGACACAATCTAGCACGTTAGGCCCAATGGATACGGGCATAAATCCCCTTAGTACCCCCTTACCGTTGACACAACGAACACCCAACACTAGACAGAGCACACTAGATGCACATATCCAAATTCCACAGACACAGTTAAATTTTCAAATTCCCATGAACACGACAATGCCGACATGACTCTAGGCATGGAAATTATTAATCTAACTCCTTACCTGTTTGAGAAGGAGACACTTGAGGTCCTCAAACTTGGACTAAGCTTCTGTCCCTCAACTAACATTGACAAGTATGAGACAATAAAAGATGTCTATCTTTTTTCACGTAATTTAACATACAAATTCCTTTTTGACAAAGATGTAATACAGTCTAAACAAGACAAGGCGATATCAGAACAAGTCAAACATTTCTCTATGGAAGATTTTCGAGCTCTTCGAGATCTCATACTTTTACTGGAGGAAAACGAACCCTCCAATTCTACACAAGAAATAAAAACACCTACTGCATATACAACCAATATTAAAAAATTTAAACCTAAATCACAACGATTTCCAGAATTAACCTCGAATGCACATATCTGGGCCTTCCTTATTGGAACCATCAAAGATATAAAAGAGATGTCCATGCCAATAACCCCAGGTAATCTGTCCTACTCACAAAGACAAACCATTTTAGCCCTAAAAAATCAACCAGATTTAGAAATAAAACCTGCGGACAAAGGAGGGAACATTGTCCTGATGACCAAAGCATACTATGAAACTATGGTTACTAAAATCCTAGCGGACAAACATTGCTATCGCTTGCTATCTGAGACACAGATTAAAATATTTAGGCAAGAATACCTAGAGACCATTGGTAAAGCCTTCCAAAAAGGCCTAATCGACCAAGATATTTACAACTATCTCAATGTTAGAAACCCTAAAGAGGCTACTTTTTACGCCCTACCAAAAATACATAAGCATCCCACACTGCCCCCCGGCCGACCAATCGTCTCCGGTATTGGTTCGCTGTCTGAACATGCCAGCCGTTTTATAGATTCTATATTAATGCCACATGTATTAAGCCTTCCATCTTACACACGTGACACATTGGATCTACTGAAACAAATTGAAGGTCTGCCTGTCCCTCCCGATGCCCTCCTCGTGACCTTGGATGTTGAGTCTCTGTACTCTAGCATCCCGCACGAGCAGGGCATCGGGATGGTACGCACCTTTCTAAGGGAACAAGATCATTATAGTTGGGAATTCTGTGAATTCATACTCGAATTACTTCACTTTGTATTGACCCGTAATTACTTCTGCTTTAAAGATTCCCACTTCCTCCAGGTACAGGGCGTGGCCATGGGCACTTGCTGCGCGCCGGCCTACGCCAATCTGTACCGGGGGGGTGGGAACGTGATACCTTCTCACAGGAGGACCTGTCTGTATACACCGACCATATTCCTATATGGCGGAGGTATATAGACGATATTTTCCTAGTATGGACAGGAACTCATAAACTACTGGATGAATTCGTCCAGACAATTAACCAGAATTCAATGAATCTTAAGTTCACTATTTTAACTCATGTAAACAAAATAACTTTTCTAGATCTAACTATTTTCAAAGATCAAGACAATTGTCTAGCTACCACTCTGTATAGAAAAGAAACGGCAGGAAACACCTTATTACATGCGGGCAGTGCCCATCCTAGATCGCTTATTAAGAGTATTCCTTATGCACAATATCTCAGATTACGTCGCAACTGTACACATCTGGAGGAATTCAAAGCTCAAGCTCTAGCACTTCGCCAGAGATTACTACTAAGAGGCTATAAGAAAACCATACTACGCAGTGCATACAACAAAGCCATTCGCCAATCAAGGAATTCTTTACTTTTTAAACAAAAAAAAGTTCTGACCAACACCCCAGTGAGATTTATTACCAAATTCTCCCAACAACATCATAAACTTAGGGATATATTGAACAAACACTGGCCGATTCTTCAGGAGGACCCTATCCTAAATAAATATATCAGCCCCTTCCCACAGATCACATTCAAACGCACTAAGTCTTTAGGTGACCAATTAATTTCAAGCCATTTTTCCGTTACACCCAAAATTATGCATCCCAAACTGGGAATGGCCCAATGTGGTAAATGCTCCTTCTGCCCGTGGTTGAAAGAAGGAAATTCCTTTATACTACCTAATGGAGAAAAGTTTATACCCAAATTTTATGCAGACTGCGATACAAAAGGTGTGGTATATTTAATGATGTGCCAATGCGGCGCATTTTATGTTGGGAAGACTATTAGACATCTACGCTGCAGAATTAGGGATCATATTTATTATTCTGGGGAAGGAAAAATGATAACGGCAGTCAGCAGACACCTTGACCTCTATCACAAATTTAATACCTCCCTTGTCTCATTCATTGCATTAACAGTTATCCCACCGGATCCCAGGGGTGGAGAGTGGGACAAAAAAGTATGCCAACAAGAAACGCTCTGGATTGAGCGCTTGGGGGCTACTGTCCCCCCTGGGATCAATGAGACCCAGTCATATAAACCATTCCTTTAACTTAATACCTTCAAACGTTATGCACAATGATACATGCATACTAAATTGTTTCCTCCATTTATTGAAATCAGGCTGTCCGAGAGCCCGATCCATTGGCTCTAGTTATTATTATTGTCATTATTTTTGAATTCCCTATAGGCCTTTGGATATGTACTATTTCTGAACTCCCTATATGCCTCTGGGTACATATCAGGGTAATACATATCATACACTGCGTAAAAGAATTTATGGTAAAACATTATGTACTGCTATATATTGTATACTCTGTGCTCGCTGCCTATCTCTTGTTTTGCTTGGGTTTTGTTGTTGTGTTGTTTTGTTGTCCTTTTGTTTTGCTTTTTCCCAACTCAATTGTTACCATGACCCCTGGATGCCGGTCCTAATATTCACATCTATGTGAATATAAATCTTTTTTCTTACAATATTTGTTTATTTGTAATATGTCTATATCCATATCTATTTTCATCTTCTCTACAGATGTATTATGGGGGCCGTCTTTTACACCATGGGTGCACCTCCTGTCTGCGCCACTTGGGTAGGATCATCAGGAGCAATGTGCGGCCGCCCAGCGCCACATCTGCATTGTTCCTTGCTTGCAGGTGATGGCGCATGTGGTATTCCGTGGCTGCTGCGGTGGCGTGGGCTGGCCGCTGTGTTTTCATTTCTCCCCCTTTCCCTATTGTGGACGGGCGCCCATCGGCGGCCCTGGATGGGAGGAGGGTAGTGGCGGGGGACCTCCCCGCATCCCTATGTTACTGGGATGCTCGGGCTATACTCGCCCCCTCCCCTTTTTCCACCCCTCCCCTTCCCTGTGTTGCTGCATGGTCTGCCCGCTGGGGGATGATGAGTGACACGACGGGCCCAGCCCCCTTGGTTGCCTGGATACCTGGACGCGGCTGCCTTTCCCCTTCCTGACGCTCTTCCGTCACCGGAACCGCGCCGGGAATCGGGACATGCGCAGTACGCGCCAGCGGCCGACCTGGATGACGTCACGTCGGCTACGCCGATTGGTGACTACAGGTGGGGCGGGTGTACAAGAGACGCCGCAATTGGCGTCTCTTGCGATACATTCTGCACTAACCACTACCTGTGGTGGGATGGCGTTCTAACGCTCCACCACCAACTACTACATTTACAAGCTCTACAATTAGGTAAGCGTATATTGCCTTTATCCCTCCCCCCCTTAACTTTCACTCAACTTAGATATTTTATTTCACCATCTGTTTTTTACCTACCTTAACAGACTCAGCAAGACTGGGGACACAAACCGCAGGGAACTATTATGTTCATACATTTAGATGAACCTCATAAGCCAGTCTGTGACCGACAACTTTTTCTCCCCTGTTCCACCCAATTGCTGGGAACTACCTCCGTCTAATAGGGAAACAGCTGAGGGTCTGGTTTTTTCCATCCCCTCCCGTTCTTATACAATAGCCTTACACTGACTAGGGTAAGTTTCATTGCATTGTACTTTATTCCAACTAGCCTTTTGTTAATGGACATGCGATTTCCACTATTTTATATTGGTAATCATCTGCTTATATTATTTACTAGATTTGTACACATACATATATTAATAACCATACATATATCGCATAGTCCATTTGTTATTACCACTTCCAATTATACTAATTTCCTTCATCCTCTCCTTTCCCCTCCCCAACCCCCCCCTCCCCCCCCCCCTTCTTATTTTCCCATGCTCCCTTTCCCTTGTCCCTTCCCCTGTTCCCTTTCCCTCTGTCCCCCCTTTTCCCCCCCTCTCCCCCCCTCCCCCCCCCCTTTTTTCCCCCCCTCCTCTCCCCCCTTCCCCCCCTCCCCCCTCCCCCACCTTTCCTTCCCCATTCTCTTGCTTTCCCTCCCATATTCTCTCCCTCCTTGTCTTCTTCCCCTTCTTCCCCCCCCCCCCTTATCTAATATATGCTATATCTTACCTACATATCCTCCTTATTCTAAACTACATATCTATACTATGTTACATCCGTCCCCACATTGCCCCTTTCCGACCTGACACGCTTGCAGTGCAGTTGTTCCCCTGGTGTTCTTTTCAAGCGGTCCCCATGTATTATCTGTTGACCTATATGGAAGTGTTTATACCATATTATACACATACAAAAATATTTTGGAAATGATGTTAATAATGTACTATTCATTACAGTTATCGTATTGCATGCTCCTGAGGAAGCGCTAAGGCGCGCAACATGTCGAGCTTATAAGTTTATACAGAATTTTTGACCACCACCATCACATGGCGTTTGATTCAACGATATGTACTGTAACTATATAGATCAGTAAGTTGTCTGTGTGTCCCTTACTGATCCTGTAGTTCCGTTGTCTCTTGATATATTGTGTATGGAGTGCATATTCTGTAAATGATGTATACTATACTCAGTTTTTATCCTATTTTTGTCTTTCCCCGCTTTTAATATACTATTTTTGAAATAAAAATCAGACTTTTTATGATCTTAGTATCCTTATTGTGCCTACAAAGTCTTGGTGCCTGCCCACACTTTTATGTCCTCTATACATGTAGCAATAACTCTTGGTGGAGTTGCTGGTTTAAAGCGGGCTGTTACTGTCACCTTCGTTACCTCAATTTCACCGGAACCGGGTCTAGGGTCCCGTTGAGTTTAATAACGAACAATGTAGGCACCGGACACTTGAGTATCTTTTCCAATGCTTTAATAAAGGTAACTGAAGGAAGTAGCAGGAAAGAGGTAGAAGAAGAGTTGCAGGGAAGTTCAAATACCTTTTCTTAGTGTAGTATTAGAAATTGGAATTTTGTAGATGAATGTACTCTGCTTTCAGATTTGAATCTTTGCCCGCCTGGATAGGTTTCTCTCACTAACCTAGCAGGCAGTACGCAGCACGAACAAAAGTCTCTGCCACAGACTTGAATGGAATAGAAACCCGTACGATCCTCTGCCACAGGATGTAATGGTTTACGATGAATAGCAAACACAGCACTAGAATCTTTAAGCCGACCCGGCAGTACTATGCGGTAGGTTAACTTTAAGCTATGTCCTCCAACCCTCTCCAGACCAGCACTCTGCATGATTCTTCCATGACGGGTCCTCCCCTGGGATCTTCTCAGTTGTCCAGCTTCTTCCCGTAGGACAGACAGCCCAGGACCATTCCCCTGCCGCTGTGGTAGGCCCCAGACAGGCTTCTGGGCCCACCCACAAGCTGCAGCAACGTGGTCCTCCCGGTCGGAGGACCACGCGGTAGTACTCCTAACACATACCTGTCGGCCAGGAGGGCCAGCAGGTGGAACGAAAACGGACCCTAAAACATGGCGTCTGTTCCATAAATACCCTCTCCCAGAATGCAACTTGGAGGACCACCTCCACCGAGTTATCTACGGGACAGAGGAGCACTCATACACTTCAACGTGTTGCCTTTGCAACACCGGCCCATGATGACAACGACACCCACAGGCACAGTGTGAAACTACATGCAACTCAGCCAAGCTAGAACAGAGGCAAATCTGACTCTGTATGAACAGATAACCCACTAAATTTACCTATAAGCGGTAGATTGAAAATCTACCAGCGCTACATACTCCCCCACTACAATAGACGTTGTCCTTAACGTCTGGCAAAATAACTCCGAAGCCTGAGAGTAGGTATTTGAACTTAAAAAAAACTTGGATAAGGGCAAGGAAAAAGAAAAGACAGTATAGAGATATTACAGTTTCAACATTTATACAACAACATGTTCACATCCGCAAACAAAATCATATGACTGTCACAACCCCACTACCTATCTAGCTGAAAAGCCTAACAGCTTGATAGGAGATCCAATTGTACCTGTAAAAAACAAAGTTAGACACACACTAAATATATACAGTATCATCACTAAACAGTTTAGGAGCAAAGCCTCATTCCAAAAGAAGAATGACACTCTCTTCCCGTATATTTTCCTTTTAATGAAAAAAAACTAAAGTAACTTGAAAAGTCCATCCCTATCTTTGAGTGAATCACATCCTTTCAATAAAGAAATCCAGCTAGCAAAGAATCTTTGGATTTGAGAACGCTGGGATGAATATTATCTCTTGACCACGGGGATCTCTAAACACTGACACTTTCTAACTATACACCCCAAAGTTCTTTTTCATAATCACCAATAAAACCGAGGATCTGGCAATGTCAGTTTCTTTCCTAGTTTATCCATGGTAGTGATAAAGTATACAACATCATCTTTTCCAGGTCTGCAAATGACCACTTTGTCAGCATAGATGTGCCGACCATAGTTCCAATGTAAGAAACATCCACTGAAGCGTTCATCCATGGCAACAGAACATCCAACTTTCCGGAAAGGTTTTGGCACAGACAAATAGTCCCAAACAGCTTCACTGTACCACTGTTCCTGGTTGGCCTCAATTTCCTGCATAATTTCCTGAGTAACATAGGGAAATTCCAGACCATATTCTGTGGCAACTCGTTTAATGAGCGCTCTCTGTAAACGGGCAAGTTTAGGCAAATGTCTATTTTTCCCCAAACCCGGAGGCACACAAGAGTTCGGTGATTTACTCACCATAGATCCGACGGGTGTCGGAAGCAAACTAGCAACTTTAAACAATGTCTCTTTGGTAGTACTGTGCGGCTCCACACCAGGTGATGTCTTCCCAGAATCCAGGGCTGTCCACTCTGAGAAAGTCAAGGCAGAAGCAACATCTTCACCCTGGGCCCACAATAGTTCCTGTGACATTGTCTCAAACAAATCATCATCACCGGAGAGATCTAACATAGAGTCTATCTCCGAGTCTCTCAACTCTTCTGCTGACAAATATTTACAAAGAGTCCCAGATATGTCCCCCTTTGATCTCTCACCCGTCCCTGACGCTTCGGTTCGGGTAGTCTCTGGGGTAGGCCTCGACCACGGCCGTGGGAAGCCTTCACATATCCCACCTTCCTCTTGACAGGTGCAACGGGGATAGGTGTGGTAGAAGTAGAAATGAAGGTGATGTCCGTCGATGAATCGGTGACAGCGACATCTCCCTCGGGAACACTCACGGTAGCAGGTGAGATCACGGCCTGTTGCTCTCCAGCAGCAATAGCAGTAGTTTCCACTGTGGCAATTCCTGTAGCCCAATCCACACGATAAGCACCGGGCGACATGGTAGGTTGTTCCACTGTGAACAAATATTCTCCGCACTGTAAACACCGGACAAACGGATGGAGATGTATGGCCAGTCCTTCACACTTGTGGCAAAGCATGCCCAGCCCTTCAATATCTCCAACTTTATATAGCACAAACCTCCCCTGCGGCTTCAGACGAATGCCGGTATCTGTCATCATGGTTCTGGTCAGCATAGCACCCGCAGCGGTAACAAGTAGGTTAAGCTCCTCCCACTTGTTCCTCTGATCACGTAGCTCCCGGGCTTTTACTTCTCCACCCGCAGCCTACGCAGTCAGAGATAAAGTCCTGCAATTTAACCCCTTCTTCTCCTAGGAAAATGACAAAGTCCAGAAACTTCTTTTGACGCAAACTCCCGGTAAAATACTTTTCAGGGTTGCGGGAGGTTGACGGCTAACAATCGAAACAAACGAGCCCCCACATGTAGCAATAACTCTCGGTGGAGCTGCTGGTTTTAAGCGGGCTGTTACCGTCACCTTCGTTACCTCAATTTCACCGGAACCGGGTCTAGGGTCCCGTTGAGTTTAATAACAAACAATGTAGGCACCGGACACTTGAGTATCTTTTTCAATGCTTTAATAAACGTAACTGAAGGAAGTAGCAGGAAAGAGGTAGAAGAAGAGTTGCAGGGAAGTTCAAATACCTTTTCTTAGTGTAGTATTAGAAATTGGAATCTTGTAGATGAATGTACTCTCCTTTCAAAGTTGAATCTTTGCCCGCCTGGATAGGTTTCTCTCACTAACCTAGCAGCCAGTACGCAGCACAAACAAAAGTCTCTGCCACAGACTTGAATGGAATAGAAACCCGTACGATCCCCTGCCATAGGATGTAATGGTTTACGATGAATAGCAAACACAGCACTAGAACCTTTAACCCAACCCGGCAGTACTATGCGGTAGGTTAACTTTAGGCTATGTCCTCCAACCCTCTCCAGACCAGCACTCTGCATGATTCTTCCATGACGGGTCCTCCCCTGGGATCCTCTCAGTTGTCCAGCTTCTTCCCGTAGGACAGACAGCCCAGGACCATTCCCCTGCCGCTGTGGTAGGCCCCAGACAGGCTTCTGGGCCCACCCACACGCTGCAGCAACGTGGGCCTCCCGGTCAGAGGACCACGCGGTAGTACTCCTAACACATACCTGTCGGCCAGGAGGGCCAGCAGGTGGAACGAAAACGGACCCTAAAACATGGCGTCTGTTCCATAAATACCCTCCCAGAATGCAACTTGGAGGACCACCTCCACCGAGTTATCTACGGGACAGAGGAGCACTCATACACTTCAACGTGTTGCCTTTCCAACACCGACCCATGATGACGACACCCACAGGCACAGTGTGAAACTACATGCAACTCAGCCAAGCTGGAACAGAGGCAAATCTGACTATGTATGAACAGATAACCCACTAAATTTACCTATAAGCGGTAGATTGAAAATCTACCAGCGCTACATACACATTCCATGAGGCATTGTAAAACTGACATTCACAGACATGACTAGTCATGGTGGGAATTGTAGTTTCTGAACAACTGGAGGGCCGTAGTTTGAAGACCCCTGATTTACACAGCTCTGCAACACAGCACTCTGTCTGGCAAGAGACCTGATTTTTTTTTTGCTGCAGCTATGTAGCACTTAAGCTGACCATACCTGGGTCAGTTTTTCTTTTTTTTTACATTCAGCCAGCAGGTTGAACATAACAAACTGACTCGATTCCCCCATCCACTCATTTGATGTTGATGCAGGAATCCTCCCCACTGTGTCATTGTATTCTGACAGTGGGGGAATCCCCCACCATCAGAATACACTGATCAGCGCTGCAGCCTACTCTACTGGCTGCATGCGCTGATTGGACAAGAATTTACCAACAGTAAGTCTTAGTCCGCATTGAGTTTGCCCATCCTTTGCAGCTGTAACAGCTTCAACTCTTCTGGGAAGTCTGTCCACAAGGTTTAGGAGTGTGTCTATGGGTAGGTTTGATGATTCTTCCAGAAGCGCATTTGTGAGGTCAGTCATCCCAAAGGTGTTATATCGGGTTGAGGTCAGGATTCTGTGCAGGCCGGTCAAGTTCCCCACCCCAAACTCGCTCATCCATGTCTTTATGGACCTTGCATTATGAACTGGTGTGCAGTCATGTTGGAACAGGAAGGGGCCATCCCGAAACTGTTACCACAAAGTTGGGAGCATGAAATTGTCCGAAATCTCTTGGTATGCTAACGCCTTAGGAATTCCTTTCACTGGAACTAAGGGGCCAAACCCAACTCCTGAAAAACAACCCCACACCATAATCCCCCCTCCACCAAATTATTTGGATCAGTGCACAAAGCAAGGTCCATAAAGACATGGATGAGCCAGTTTGGGGCGGAGGAACTTGACTGTCCTGACCTAAATCTAATAGAACACCTTTGGGATGAATTGGAACGGAGACTGCAAGCCAGGCCTTCTCATCCACATCAGTGCCTGACCTCACAAATGCGCTTCTGGAAGGATGGTCAAGCATTCCTATAGACACACTCCTAAACCTTGTGGAAAGCCTTCCCAGAAGAGTTGAAGCTGTTATAGCTGCAAAGGGTGGGCCAACTCAATATTGAACCCTAAGGACTAAGACTGGGATGCCATTAAAGTTCATGTGCATGTAAAGGCAGCGTCCCAATACTTTTTGCTAATATAGTGTCGATCAACTTCTCATGAGTGGGAATGGCCATTTATGGATCAAAATTCGTCTGGTTCCTGTGGAATCGGCCAAGCTTTCATCCATGTATGGCCAGCTTTACAGGTCTTAACCCTTCTCAAACCTATGAATAGACAGTGAAGAAAAAAGCAGAAGACTGATGAGCTTTTCTCTGTCACTCTGTTAGCACCTCCTATGAGCATGCACATAGACACTGCAGCACAACTGATAGGCTCCTTGTGCTGCTTTTCACTCTACAAGTTTGATCTCTGCTAAAAGACCCCTGATTTTTCACCTATCCTCCAATGAAGCTAATGGAGCACAGATCATGCTTCATTAGCGTTTTCCCCAGGCATACTGCCTTGGAAAAGTGACAAAGAACATCCAAACAGAAAGTCGGCATCACAGTGTAATTGCTCTTAATTTCTTCTTTATTACATTCCAACAGAGGTTTCATAGTCCCACATAGAAGTGTTGACATGCTTCAGCCTGGGTTGGCTTTACAATTAAAAGTCCACCCGGGCTTAAACGCGCCAATACTTCTGCATGGGACAATGTAACCTTTGTTGGAATGCAATAAAGAAGATCCTAAGAGCAATTACACAGTCATGCCAACTTTTTGTTTAGATGTGTTTTGACAGCATGATTAATATGGGTTGCAGCATCACACTAATCTTTTGAGGACTTGGAAAAGTGACATCAGCACTCAGAAGTTAAGTTTTACACATTGTTTCTGGATCTCCAGCAGGAAGGGGAGATCAGTGAATGCATGTTCACTGATCTCCCCCACCTCTACCCAGAAGCTTCTGACAAGCCAGTTTCAGGTCCGCTAATGGAAGCACGGAGCCTGGGAAACTTGGCAGGGGTGCACATGGAGGGGGCTGGAACTTATGAGGACATATGGAAGTCCTTCCATCTAATAGACAACAGTAAGCTTGTCAGATGTACACAGACTCCTGGTAGCTGCAGCCATTGGGAATGTGTGTAAAACACCCACTGCCACCAACGTATATGGTGGTGGCGGTAAAAGGGTTAAACATTTTTCCTGGTACATTTGTCACCATGAATACATTTCTCCTCACCTCAGTCTCTGTTTTGGTGACAGTGTTCACCAGTTCAAATAGAGGGACGGATCACCGCAGTGGAGGAAGCAATAAAAACTTGACAGTATAGTGTAATTCTTCCCCACTCCATCCAAAACAAAAAGAAAAGGTTTTGTCTAGAGCAGGCATCACTAAATGGCGGACCACGGTCTGGATCAAGACTGAGCCATTGTCCCATCCGGACCTACAGTCGTGCCTTTTAGGAGCCGCTTCTCTTCCCCAACCTCCACCGCTGTCCTTCCTAAGACAAGATGGAGAGCAGGAGGCAGGATGGTAATGAACTATGTTAAGGAGGCACATAACAGCATTGGATGGTGGGCACAAGTGGAGGGATACACGAGTTAACTTTTCAGATTAACCAGCAGGTGATTGGTTGCTAGGATGCAGGGCGGTCCTAGCAACCAATCACTTGCTGGTTATTATGAAAAGTTAACCATCAGTAGCTCCCGCTCCCACCCTCCACCCAATGCTGTGCCTCCCACATTCAGTTCATTACTATCTGTCTAAGGTAGGAGAGTAAAGGGAGGCATTGGACAGTAATATGGGGGTGGGGTGATGTGAAAGGGAGCAGTGCGGGGAGGGGGGTGAAGAGGGCAGAGAGCACTACTGTAGGGGGGATGTAAAGGTGGAGCGGGAGATGTGAAGGGGGGTAGTACTGTGGGGGGGAGTGATGTGACAAGGGCAGAGCACACTACTATGGGGGGGTTTGTAATGTGAGAGGGGGCAGTGCTGTAGGGGGTTATGTAAAGGGTAGGCAGCTCTGTGTGGGGGGGTGTAGCCAGGGTCAGTTACCTATAAGCTAGAGACATTTTCTGTGTCATTGATGTGGGGTTGGCTCCCTCTAGTGTTTGCTGGACTCTAATTTCCTTTTCCTGTGTGAGGATTTAGAGCAAAGCATCATGGGATGGGTAGTTCAAAATGTTGAAGTGACTCTGCCAACAGGACTGACCGGAACTACAAAGAACAGAATGCTGAGTGAACAGAACAGACTGCTGGGAAAGGATACAAAAGGGGCTGGCGTGGCCTATATTAGCCTCTCTGGACACTGTTTTGACTCTACCAGCAGGAGGTCTGTGTGACAGTGAGTTGCTGATGATTCGCGGCCTACACATTGAGGAGTCGGATAGCTATACCCAGAGGGATCTCTGCGGACAGCATCGCTTCTTCGGTGCAGTGGACCGGAGGGTGTTCCAGGTAATCCAGAGACGCCTGCAATTCAGATTACAGTGGGCTGCAGCGTGGTGCGGCGGACGCCATTTCCCAGAGCCAAGATACAGAGAGAGAGTTCCGGCTGGAGTCTTCTCATCATCTGCATCGTTGCCAACTTCATCTGAGTTCCAGAGTGGTGAGCGGGCATTAGCCCATGTTATAGTTAAGGACACTGCTTTTAGACATCATTCACACGGTTTAGCTGGTGGTACTTGTAGTCCCACAGAAGTTAAATCCTATGTTATAACGGACACAGCAAGCAGATACCTGTGCTCAGTCCACATTACTGATTCCAGTAGTCATATTGGATGACACCTTTAGGATCATAAAAGAAGGAAGTCATAATACTACAAGGATAAATCAAAGTTCTGCCAAATTTGCTACACTCTGTCATCCAGGATTACTTTATTTACAACATAAAGTGGCTAGCTTAAGATATCTGGATTTCAAGGAACACCCTTTTACCATACTTTTCCCTCATCTGCCCTAATTGCATTGGACTGCTAAAGGGAACCATCCTATTTGAATGTAATATTTTGCATAGTATTTCTCCATATTGTGCGGGATTTTCTGGCCTGTGAGTTGAGGGGGCAGAAGGGAGAAATCTGGCACATAAGATATAGTGTCGGTTGTCTACCCTCCTGTTAACCAGTTGACATAGGTTTCTGTGATTGGATTAATATTTGTGTTCATTTACAATCAAGGGAACCTTGCACCAATATTGTTTTTTTTTTTTTATATAAGTATAGATAAAATAGCGGCGTGTGCAGGAGTGTTTCTTACTAAAGCCGCTTACACACAAGCGGAATGTCCAACAGAAAAAGTCCGACTGAAGCTTTTCATCGTCTATTCTGATCGTGTGTAGGCCTCATCGGACTTTTTTTTATCGAAAATTCTGACGGACCTAGAAATGGAACATGTTCTAAATATTTCCGACGGAACCAATTCCTATAGGGAAAACCGATCGTCTTTGTGCTGTTCCGACGGACCAAAAACGACGCATGCTCTGAAGCAAGTACGAGACGGAAGCTATTGGCTACTTGCTATTGAACTTCCTTTTTCTAGTCCCGTCGTGTCCCGTCGTAAGTGTTGTACGTCACCGCGTTCTTGGCGGTCGGCAGGGGCGTTGCTAGGTCTACAAAAGATCTGGGGCTAGAGCCCATAGCAGCGTAGTAAGAAAGTCATACACTTGGGCGGGCATACACATGTCTATACAGTAATATACGTGTGGGTGTATATATGTCCCCAGAGAGCCCCCCGCTTACATCAGGGTACTCAGAGAGCCCCCCCTTACATCACCTTACATCAGGGTCCCCAGAGAGCCTCCTCCTTACATCAGAGTCCTCAGAGAGCCTCCCCCTTCTATCGGGTACCCAGAGGGCCCCCCCACTGACATCAGGGTTCCCAGAGAGGCCTCCTTACATTAGGGTCCCCAGAGAGCCTCCCCCTTAAATCTGGGTCCCCAGAGAGCCTCTCCCTTACATCAGGGTCCCCAGAGAGCCCCCCCACTTACATAAGGGTCCCCAGAGAGCCTCCCCTCCCCTTGGGGACCCCTGCAGAGACTCAGGGCTATTGGCCACAGATTCGGGGCTATAGCCCCAAAAGCCACCCCCTAGCAACGCCCCTGGCGGTCGGACTTTGGGTTGACCGTATGTAGGCAAGACCGCTTGAATGGAATTCCGTCTGAGTTCCGTCGGAGAAACCTTCGGAGTTTATTCCGACGGCAAAAACGGTCGTGTGTACGTGGCATTACTGACAAAGTTGATGTAAATGTATTTTGTGTTTTATTAATACAGTAAACATATTTGAACTGTTTCTTTAATACTGTGTGAGTCTCTGTTTACTACTACATTTGGTGAGATGACAGAACCCAGGGTGTCAGAGGTAAGGGAGGATTTGCAGAGTTGAGGTAATCAGTGGGGTACAGAGTCTATTAGCAGCCCTCACTGGGGTACCGCTACAGGGGGGGTGACATTAATGTGTTAAGGCTTATATGAGAGTGTAGTAATTGGGTTTTCATATACTTTAAGACAGGGATATGCAATTAGCTGACCTCCAGCTGTTGCAGAACTACAAGTCCCATGAGGCATAGCAAGACTCTGACAGCCACAAGCATGACACCCAGAGGCAGAGGAATGATGGGACTTGTAGTTTTGCAACAGCTGGAGGTTTGCTAATTGCATATCCTTGCTTTAAGAGAAGCAGAATTTTGTTTGCATGGTTTCCACACTGATTCGCTCATCACTACACTTTATTACATAGGCTGTACACCATCATTTCGTTTAAAAACTTTATTCCCAGCTATTTCCTACAGTACACATAACCAAATATTATTGAGCCACTGCAAAATAACACAGTGACTGCCAAGTATAACGTAGAAAAATGTCATTAGGAACAGAGTTGTGATGTAATTACTCCCATTTCCTTCCCTTCAAAACACATGGAATAATTTGCTGTGCTCTTCCAATGTCACTATGGATGTGAGAAATAGCTTAGCAGTGGCATGGCATGAGCAGCAGTGATGTATGTCTATATGGTATTCAAACTGTGGCCTGGGGGGAACCATGCAGCCCTTTGCTTGCCTTTATCCCTTGGGCCACTATTCCTCTCACTGACACCAATGATGGGACACTATTCCTCTCACGAACACCAATGATGGGACACTATTCCTCTCATGAACACTAATGATGGGACACTATTCCTCCCACTGACACCAATGATGGGACACTATTCCTCCCAATAACGCCAATGCTGGGGCACTATTCCTCTCACGAACACCAACAATGGGACACTATTCCTCTCAAGAACCAGTGGCATCACTAAGGTTGGTGTCGCCTGGTGCAGTAAAACATGGTGTCACCCCCCCTGCGTATGCTGCGCAGCAGGCTGTGCATGGTCACGGGGCGCACTCCAAACCAGATGCTGTAAATGATAGTATAGGGTGGTATAGGGCAGGTTAGGGTGATATAGGGCAGGTTAGGATGGTATAGGGCAGATTAGGGTGGTATAGGGCAGGTTAGGGGAGGTATAGGGAAGGTTAGTGAGGTATAGGGCAGTTTGGGGTGGTATAGGGCAGGTTGGGGTGGTATAGGGAAGGTTAGTGAGATATAGGGAAGGTTAGGGATCTATGTAGTGACAGTTTGCAGTACCTCGAGGCTGCTGTGTCCTCGCCTCTTTCTCCTCCTTCAGCCGCGGAATCAGCTGAGTAAAGAAGTCTGTGGGCAGAGTGGAGGATGTAGCCACACCCCCCAGCCCCGCCCACCAACCCCGGCTGAAAGAGATATTGGAGATCCCCGAGGGTTAGCTTCACTGACTGTGGAGTGTTATAATCAGCCTCCCTCGCACCACTCTGCTATAGCTCTGCAAGTGCATGCAATATAGTGCACTGTGTAGCGGCGGACCTGGTGTCACCCCTCTGGCGGGTGTCACCCATTGCGAGTCGCATGGCCCCCACCCCCCCATAGCGATGCCACTGACGAACACCAGTGAGGGGGCACTTTACCTCGAAAGGACACCGGCTTATTTTTTCTCCCAATGACACCAATGACAATTATTTTATTACACTGACATCAATGATGGGGCTCATTTCCTTCCACTGACACCAATATGGGGCTTATTATATTCCCGCCTTGTGCTGTACTTTAAAAAAGAAATCTTGAAGCGCCAGGAACCAAACAGGTATTCTTCTAAGCCAGATGACAATATCCTGCGGGGCACGGACTCAGTCCAGAAAATGATATTAACATTTGCTATGTCAGGTTTGGAGATGGGAATGAAGATTAAAACCATCCAACCCTCTTTGTCCCGAAACCTACTGAAGCTGACCCAGAATCCATCCAAGTCAGACATGAGCTTAAAGTTGACATCATAACCTTGTCTATCAGGGAGATTGATGACTGCCAGTATGTCTGCAGGCACAAACCCCATCTGCTGACACAGCAACTCCCTTACTATAAACTTCCTATCGGGGAGATCCTCTCTGGAACCCCTATGCTTAAATCTGACCACGTTTCTCCTCTTAAAGGCCTGACCAGAATAACTGGTGGAAAAGGAAGGGGCCCCACAGCTTCAGGCATTCCGAAGAGGGACAGGACCAGTTGGACATATGGCCTGTCTAACAGCGTGACATAGTGCAGCATTGGCACACCCTACAGAGGGCTATAAAAACATAGGCATGAGAACCATAAATTGTTAGCTTGTTTAAAGTGTATTTACATTTTGTACAGATCGGAAAATGTATAGAATCTCTATCAGTTTTTTTGGCTGTCTGTTACCCTATTAGAGAAATTTACTCTCTCTGGCCTGTTTGCCCTGGTGACCATTGTCACCTGAACTTAAATTAAGGGAAAATCCAAAATTTTGAGTTGTTACTGTAAATGTGCTTTGTTTGGGGTGCCTGGCTTCCAATGAAGGATGACTAAATTTTAAATTAAGGGTTGAATTTATTTACAATAGGGATACCAATACATTACAGTTATAAATAAGGAAACTGGTTAACAGAAATAGAGGGATCTCTAGTTTCAAATCTTCCAATGGGGGCGCTTGTTCAAGTGACAATATGGAATTTCCCTTACTTTGAAGTGCCTTTAATCTCCTTTCCTGTTGTGTCTCAGGACAAGGAGAGAAGGAAAGTCTCCCCAATGAAAACAAATGATCAGAAGAAGCCTATAGTTTTTCGACCTCTTTAATTGGACTTTCTAATTAGAAAAAAGGTCTTGTGCTTTTTATTTTAATCTAAGGAATTAATTCTTCCTTACGTCTTACTTTTGTGCTCTAAATAAACATTTAACCCTCAGGTACAGATTTATAGAAAAGAGTCTTGGATATTATTACATACAAAATATCTAAGTCTCCAGTGAAGGTCTGCTGCTCTCTAAATAATGTCGTGCCAGATATTATTGGCAGAAGACACAGGAGCAGTAATTAAGTGACGTCTTGTATATTATTGTAAGGTGTAGTATACTGGGATGTGGGTTGTTTTCATGGAAACAATAAGGTGTGCCTGATTCAGCTGTGCGGGGTCATAGCACAGCAAGCAATTATGTCATGGGAAGGACTGCAGATTCTTCAAGAGAAAGTACACTGGGGTAATAAAGGGACACTGTTATTCAAATCTTGAAACAATATGCCACATTTACTATATACATGGTGTACATACCCTGCCACAGCTTCAAGCTTTTTTATTAAAATCTGTATCCACTAATATAATTATCATAAAAATGAGTGAATTCTGTTGGTGACTCTATTGGCAGGATCTCTGAGCTAAGTTCCCAGGTCTGCTGTGCCCATCATAATGGGTTCCCACTTTCCCTTGTTGATACATTTTTTATATATTATAATGAATGTTTCAGGAGAAGCTGGAACCCACAGAGGTGAGTGGGAACACTTAAATCTCACAAATCTCACAAATCTCATGGACAGGAACACATTTGGGAATTATGTTGGGAAAATCTTGGTGATGAAGTATCCAATATTTGTAAAAAAGCCATGGGTTGATTCAACCCACAAGGTTCTACCTGTAAAAATTGTTTCACTTATGAGTGGACTAGCTCTATAAGTCTCAGTTTAGTTTGATTTCAGGTTATGGAATAATAAAGGTCTTTGTTAAAGGCTTTAGTATATGGTCTGCATGAGCTTGTAAGATAAATAATTTGGATATTTACTCATTTAAAAGGTCCTCAAAGCCCCTTGACCTACCAAAATGTGCAAATACACAAAAGGAGGTGTCGCCGGTACACTCTAGCTTACTATATTCAACCAATCAACAAAGAGAACGATTTGGTTGATATTTTGAGACAAGGTTAGTGATGTAGCTGGGGGGCAGGGTTGTGGATGGCTTTGTAAGTTATTGTTAGCATTTTGAATTTAATTTGTTGAGTGAGCGGAAGCTAGTGGAGAGATTGGCAGAGAGGGGTAGCAGACACTGAGCGGTTGGTAAGGTGGATGAGTCTGGCAGCAGCATTCATGATGGACCGAAGGGGGGATAGCCTACCCAAAGGTAATCCAATGAGGAGGGAGTTGCAGTAGTCAAGGCGAGAGATAACCAGGAAGTCAATTAGAAGCTTTGTGGTGTCATCGGTTATGAAGGGGCATATTTTAGAGGTGTTACGTAGGTTAAGGCAGCAAGCTTTGGACAGTGATTGAATGTGGGGCCAAAAGGAGAGTTCAGAGTCCAGGATTACACCTAGCACTCTGGCATGCAAGGAGGGGTTAATAGTTGTGCCATTGATCTTGACAGAGAAGTCAGGGGAAGAGGCACATAGAGAAGAAATGTTATGAGCTCAGTTTTGGATAAATTGAGTTTGAGGAAGTGGTTTGACATTCAGACAGAGACCTCTGTTAGTAAATTAGTGATGCGTGAGAAGACCGATGGAGTAAGCTGAGGGGCTGTCAGAAACCATGAACCAGACCGAGACAGAAGTACAGTAAAATCACACTTGTTTATTAAAAAAAATAAAAAGATAAATAGAGTAAGCATAGTCAAAGCATAGCCAGGGTCCAGTAACCGGATCGGGTAGTCAGCCAAGTCAGAGTTCAGTAACTGATCGGGTAGTCAGCCAAGCCAGAGTTCAGTAACCAGATTGGGTAATCGGCCAGGCCAGAAGTCAGGGATCCAAGTAGAGGAACAGCAAGCAGGATAAGGAGCCAGAAGGGATGTCAGCAAAGCCAGTCTTTAAACAGGAACGCAGGAGATGGTTTCTTGTGATGTGACCAAGGTGAAGGCAGGAATGAAGTGAACTGGAGATCTTTAAGTAGGCGGGACTGACAAGCAGATCCACAACAGCTGGTTAACTGTGGAGGGAGATAAGAGCTGACAATTAGCCGACAGCTGAGCGGCCAGCTCAGAGAAGGAAGGGCTGAGCCAGCCCTGACAGGGGCAGAGAGATAGATTTGGGTGTCATCAGCGTAGAAATTGTATTGAAAGCCATGGGAGGCTGTCAGCTGACCCAGGGAAGAGGAGTAAATCAAGAACAGGAGTTCCAAGAACAGAACCTTGGGGGACTGTCGTGGCTGGGCTCAGCCCTTCCTTCTCTGAGCTGGCTGCTCAGCTGTCGGCTAATTGCCAGCTCCCATCTCTCTCCACAGTTCCCCAGCTGTTGTTGATTCTGCTCGTCAGTCCTGCCTACTTAAAGCCGTCCAGCTCACTTGATCTCTGCCTTCGCCTTTGTCAACATCACATAGACTTTCTCCTGCGTTCCTGTTGAAGACTTGCTCGGCTGACATTCCTTATGGCTCCTGATCCTGCTTGCTGTACTACTACGTTTATCTCTGGCTCTCTGACATTTGCTTGGCTGACTACTCGATACGGTTACTGACCTCTGGCTTGTTTTGACTATGCTTACTCTGTTTACCTTATTAGTATTATTATGAAACAAGTGTGATTTAACTTTACTTCTGTCTCGGTCTGATTCATGGTTCCTGATAGGGATCCAATGGAAAAAGGAAGAGGAGAGGCAGAAATAGAAGTGTAAGTGACAATGAAGGTGTGGTGGGATAGGTAAGATGAGAACCACTGAAGAGTACAGTCACAGAGTCAAAAGGAGAAACGTTTTTTGAGGAGAAGAGGGTGGTCAACCATATCAAAGGCAGCCGAAAGGTCCAGGAGTAGGAGTACAGAATAGTGTTCATTGATTTTAGCTGTTAGTAAATCATTTATGAGTTTTAGGAGAGCGGTTTAAGTATGTTTTAATGTATAAATAACTGGGGTCTACTATATCTGCCAGCACCTTTATAAAAAAGCATTTTTATTTAACATCATGGAAAATAGTTTTATATAAGCATATGTGTATTATAAAGTAGAACAATGACTGCATGTTTGGTTATTTTGGTATGACTTTTTGCAAACTGTTAATATGATCTGTTCTAATATAAGTGAGTGTTGCAGTTTCCCCCAACCCCAACTTGGTTTTTCTGTAAACCTGGGGAAAAAGAGCATATAAAATAAAAGCAAAAATGAATTCACCGATCACTATCATTACATGTATTAACTGCATAAAGTATCACAATATAATATTTCTTAGAATAGTGTTCCCTTAACCATATCAATGCAGGGCATTTGAAAAAAAAACACAATATTTTTTACTTTTTGCTATAATAAATATCCTATTTTTTTTTTTTTTAAACATTTTTTTTTCTCAGTTTAGGCCGATATGTATTCTTCTACATATTTTTGGCAAAAAAAAAATCGCAATAAGTGTATATTTATTGGTTTGCACAAAAGTTATAGCGCCTACAAAATAGGTTATTGATTTATGGCATTTTTTCTTATTTTTTTTTTTTACTAGTAAAGGCGGTGATCTGCGATTTTTATTGTGACTGTGACATTGTGGCGGGCAGATCGGACACTTTTGACAATATTTTGGGACCGGTGGCATTTATACACCGATCAGTGCTATAAATATGCACTGATTACTGTATAAATGTCACTGGCAGGGAAGGAGTTAACACTAGGGGGCGATCAAGGGGTTAAATGTGTTACCTAGGGAGTGATTCTAACTGTGGGGGGATGGGACTGTCTAGGAGAGGAGACTGATCGGTGTTCTTATATACAAGGAACGCAGGATCTGTCTCCTCTCTCCTGACAGGACGTGAATCTGCTCTGATCACAAGTGCCCGGCGGTCATCGCGGCCGGCGTGCACGCGCATCGGCTCTTCGGTGACGTGGCGGGCGTGCGCGCATCATATGACGCCCGCCCAGGATGGGAGATCCCATCTGTGGACATCATATGACTATGGGCGGGTACTGAAGTGGTTAAGTTTTAAGCTGCCCCCTTGCTTTGGCCTCCTCTTTTTGGGTTAATGGTAAACAGAACAGGAACTAAAAGGCTTTCTCAAAACTGGCCAGTGGCCACAGAAGAATTTCTATTTATTCTCTAACATGGAGTGAACATTTAGTCCCGACTCTATCAAATGTTGTCTACTGACATTGTTAAATGGCCAGGACAATTTATCACACGGCAGTGCATCTGTACAGAAGGTTCCTTTCCAGCCCTTTGAGTATTCCAATCCATTGCACTCGACATAAAAAAAATGCTGGCATGCTCTCTATGTCCCGGTGTGAGCCATGAATGTGCGGTCTAATGAACTCATTGAGATTCACATGGAGGCCACAACACAAACCTCAGCAACTTGATGAGCTTCCCCAGCCAAGACTCAGCCTGGTTGTTTCACGGCACCTATTTATCACTTAATGAATATTTATGTGTGTGAATATTTATGTGTCGTACATGACAAAGATTTAAACCAATGTATTATACCCCGGGAAATGAATGTGTTAGCTAAGAGTTTATTTTGGATGTGCTGAATATTTCAGAGCAGTAACTATTGTCTCTTGAGAAAACTGAAAGTGTCGGGGGCTGGCAAGATCCTTCTTTGTAGAACATTATAGTTCTGGGTACGAATTCTAAGTTAAAATTGTATTTCTTGTTTATGGATATGTCCTAAATAATATAAATGTATCTACTGTGTCGTTTTACTTCTAGAAAGCTGTTTCTCAATATGCAAATACATAATGTAAATTATATTTGTATAATCTACGTATGATATCACGGTGTTTTGTCCATATCTCAGTGGTAAATAAGTTATACCCACTGATTTATTAAACTTTTAACCAAGTTGTCAACCAAGAATTTTAGTTTGAGCTAGAGACCGTGCTGGACCTGTTCTTAACTACTTGCCTCCTGGGCACATTTTTATCCCCTTCCCGCCCAGGCCAATTTTCAGCTTTCAAAGTCCCAGGCCCCTCGAGGCCTAATGGTGATCCAGAGTTATGGACAACTGACATCCTTCCATGTAGAGTGGGTTGCAAGGCATGGTGGGTGTAGTGCAAGAGGAAAGGGTGGGCGCCAGAGACTTTTAGAATGCAAAAAGAGATTTATTGTCTCTTGAACTGTGGGAGAGAGGGTTAGGGCCAGGACACCCTTAGGTAGAT
The DNA here is from genome assembly GCF_042186555.1 of Aquarana catesbeiana. NCBI lineage: Eukaryota > Metazoa > Chordata > Amphibia > Anura > Ranidae > Aquarana > Aquarana catesbeiana. The sequence goes on from NC_133335.1 coordinate 211,611,347, forward strand.
GCAATGTTAATTGTCAGACTCCGAGACTTCTATAGGTAGACAGCTATACAGATGAAGGCCTCCAGCCGGACACCACATAGGACCGCTGTCTCCTATGACAACAATCTTTTAGCTGTTACTAACGACAATTGTATTCAACTATTTGCAACACGAACAGTTCTCAGCTTTCCCCACACTCTCTCAAGGTGGGTTTTTACTCAACGAGCTCCCAGTCTCTCACTAGACTTCAGATCAACTAGCCACTGGATCCCCTGAGCTCTTCCACTTTAGCATTCAGTATCTTCCTCAAGCTTCCCCGCTGAGTCCCTGGCTTGGCACTCACAGATACTCCTCAAGCTTCAATCCCCCGGACACTTTCGGTCCCTGGCTTGGCACTCACTGATGTTCCACAAGCGTCACCTCTGCTTTCCCGCTGGGTCCCTGACTTGGCACTTGCTGATGCTTTCCCACTTCTTCACCAACCCTGGCTGGTGAGAAGTCTGCTCTGGTACTGGACTCAGCTTACTCACAATGGTCTTCAGTAGTAATGGTCTTCGGTAGCAAGGTGGATGGTCCCTTAGTGGCAACAGCTTCCCCTCTACCTCTGACTACGACTGGTTCCTGGCGGAACTGTTGCTTCTGGTTGGACTACAAGCCCGCAGTCCCAACCCTACGCTGCTTTTCCTGCTTCTGGATAGGCCCTCAGAGATCCTATCAGCCAGATGTCCCCGGGATAGGCCTTAGGTTTCGGGCCTAGCAGCCCAGGGCAATACGACACACGTCCACCCAGACAGCCATCCTGGTGGCACAGAACCCCGATCACCTGACTCCACCCAAATAAATAGGCTCTCCCAGCAGGCCAAGGGACCCAAGAAAATCATTGCCCATTGCCTGAGATACCCTATTCATTCATAATCTGTCCTTGCAATGCCCTTGTCCATCCAATGTCACCAGCTACCAGGCCATCTAGTGACAGAAGAGAGAAGTGCAGCAATTCCAGAATTAGGAGGAAATCAATTTATCGCCTAACAATTGGTCAAGGCAATTATCGCCTCACAAATAAATTTAATAGCAGCCCTGCCTAAACATCAGGGTGCTACACTGATAATCAGCATTTCCTTGTTTACATGTGATCAGCTGTGATTGAACACAGCTAATCACATGGGTAAAGAGCATCGTCATCGCCTTTATCAAGATCGGTGATTCGTCACGTCCCAAGGACAGAGCGCACCACCGATAACCGCACTGCACGGTGAGAGTGAGACAACGTCATATGACCTCATCCCAGAACGAGAAAACTGCCGCCCACCAGTCAATTGACAATATGGCAGGTGGGAGGTGGTTAATAGATATTTGGTGGTTTCTGCAGGTGAATGATGGCACTGATCTCTCTGTGGAGATATGGGCTGCTACCTTACTGCTATGACAGAGCTGTCATTTCAGCTGAGAAGATACTTGAGTAGGGAGAGAGGAGTGCCGGTGTCCAGAATAAGGAAGCTCTTGATACAGAATATAATCGTTTATTGGAGGTAAAACATGTACAGATAGAGCCAATGCGTTTAGGGGGAACTGCCTCCCCCTTCTTCTGGGCTAACAGACAAGTAGTTTAGCCCTGAAGAATGAGGAGCTAATTCGTCCGAAACACGTTGGCTCTATGTGTACATGTTTTAGCTCAAATAAACGATTATATTCTTCACCAAGAATATTCTTATTCTGAAACCGGGGACTCCTCTCTCCCTAACCAAGAATTTGCTCAAATTTAGACAATTTCCATTAAGATCATTTTTGCATAAGTGAATGTGGCCTCATTTGCTGTAGCTGTAAAGTAGAGTAAATTTCAACTTGAGCTACTCAGCTCTACAGAAAACAACCTTTTTAAAATAAAGCAGGTAAGAAAAGACTACAGCTGGCTTGAAATTAAAATTTTATTTTAAAAAGAGGAAGAATATCAATGAAAACCACTATGCATTTCCTTTAACGTACAGATGGATATGGTTACTGATTGAGTCTAAGGGTGCCCTGTTAGCCAATGATTGCCCGTTTGCTGTCCAGGTAAAATAGCTACTGGATAGCTTTTACAACCTTATCCAATTGTTACTGTATTTCCTTCTGATAAAGGCACTTGTCATCACTTTTCCTACCCCTCAACAAACCATAAACAGGAACGCTCAGGCATTTGGACAACCAAGCACTGCTGTCCCCTGAGAGTATTTGGCTCATGACTGTAAATTCAACCAGCTGCATTGCCTATGGACTCCTTTAATTTTCCTGATAATTCTCTGCACTCACTGTGTAATGATATAGAAGGAGGCAATCATGTCATCATATCAGCAGAACTCTTTTTCACTGAACACCACCAAGCACTGGAGCAAAGGTGATGAGGATGAAGACCTTGCATATCACACAACCAGCTTGAAAACTTCTAAAGAGTCAGTGTAAAAAATAAAGCATTAAATAAAGACTGGGAAAGGCTTTGTGGGGAGTGGAGGCAATCAAGGAGGGGGCCTGAAGTTGGGCTTTAGGGGTAACCTACTATAACTTTTGTTGACTGTGAAGGATGAGGGTCCCATGCAGTACTTGAGGCTGCTATTAATGGACTGTGATCATTTCAGGGCAAAGTACAAGGCAAGTATCACTCACAATGAGGTGCCAATCCCAAAACTAGTTTTGCATCTGGGGGGTCAGGCAAAGGCAGGCTGGTAGATAGTATGTGTCTACGGCCCAATTCTAAAGAGTAGGATACTTTCAGCGCTTATTCTGGAGACCTGCACATAAAGTGACGGTGGTGGGGGGATCATACACACATTAAAATGTTTAACTAAGATCATTCTCACACTCTATGGGAGCTTCAGGGTAGTACCTAGCCAATGCTCCCAAACTATGTCCAGCAGGGAAAGTGGACCTTCTGAGAAGGGGTGACTCAACCGCATTTCGCTGCAGACAGGGATTGGCATTCTTTCACTGGACTTACTGCTTATCTTGAAAGGCTTTATATATCTGCAACTGGGAGCCCAATCACCTCTAACCCTGTGGTTAGATCTTGGGTGTTTTGAATGCTTTTGAGTGCAGAGGAGGGATTTGGGGTCTTATAGACCCCAGATCCCTCCATAAAGAGGGCATGGGCAGCACAAAACCAAAATACACCGGTGACACACCAATGTTGTAGGGTGGTAGGGCCAGCGGAAGGAATCTCAGTGTACTTCAAGGAACCAGGCACTGTAGCTATTGCAGAAAGCAAAAATCTGTGGCATGGGCAGCGGGGTATGTGTCACAGTGCGATCATGTTTTTTAATTTAAAATTGTAATTTTTAATTTAAAATATAGAGACAGTTTCCTTTTAAAGGAAAATAAACAATATCAACAACCTGTGAAGGATTTTTGCCTATAGTTGATATTGTTAGTGGAGGAGAATACATAATTTACTGAAATTTAGAGAAGCTCCAGAGTATTAAAGTGCCGTGTAAAATTGTAGGAGCTATGGATATGCCTGTGATAGATTATTTAACTAATTAGGTATAATTTTTTTAATTAGAGATTTTTTTTTGCCAACTCTACTTCAAAATACCAAAGGAAAGGAGGCTATAGAAAAAAAAGACAGAACAGCTCTACTAGCTAGGAGGCAGAATGTAATTCTTAGGCTGCTAAGTGTTTGGCACACAGCTTTTCTTTTTGTCTTTCTTAGTTCACATTTACCTGAGTGCTTGAGCCTTGAAAAATTTCCCAGGAAACAGATGGAGTTTGTGTATTTTGCTTGGAGTTCTGCTGTGAAGACCACACATAAAGATACATTTGATGAGCATTTTCTAGATCTCATTTGAAAATCTGGGGAAACTCTCATCAACAGGAAAAATAAGGCTATTAGGCAATCACAGTGGTTTGGTGGTTAGCACAGCTGCCTGGTAGCATTAGGCTCCGTGGTACAAATCGCAACCAGGATTCTACCTACATGGAAGTTGGCATGTTTTCTCAGGTTTTCTCTCATGCTCCAAAAACATGCTGGTAGGATAATTGGCCCTAGCATGTGTATGCATGTGAGATACGGATCCTGCATTGTAAGCTTCTTATGGGCATGGGCTGATGTGAATATAAAATACTTGTAGCGCATCCCCCATAGGAACCGCTGGTGAATAGGGATCCCCCACCCTGCACAGCCACACCGAATTTCCACAGACTCACTTGAGACAGGAAACAGTCCAGAAACTTTGTTTTTTTTTAGTTTTATTAGGGGTTAATAAACTTGGATGGAGATGGGATGACTATGGGATACCCACTTGACTAGAACAAACTTCTTCAGGGACACTTCAACTATATACACCATCTGTATACACTGCAGCACATCATTTGCTTGCAGAAAAAGAACACAGACCCAGCTGGAACACTGTTGATGAATCTGGCAAGGCACTCAGCCAGATCAGGCCCCTTTGGTGTGTGGAGAAAAAGTCCAATGTCCAGCTACATTCCTTTTGCTACTGATCCCAGCACCACCTCTTCAGGCACTGCCAGCCCAGTTGGCTGCAGCTGCCCCTTTTGCTAGCCCTCCTCGCTACTTCTTACGGTCCTTCCAGACTGTCAAACTCACCAGCCACCAGGCTGTATTCTCCCTGGAGATCTCCTGGACATGTTAGCTGACTCCTGCTGTCCTCACTCTTGCTCCCGTGCCTCTGGACAGGACTCCTCTGTATGTCTTGAGAGGATCCCTCCAGCACCCGAGCCCCAGGCCCAAGGTCACCAGCCCCAAGACTAGGGGCTACCCTCAAGGGCCACTGACAGCCTCCTCAGCACTCCATCTGCGGCTTCCATCTGAACTCCACTGCCCCTGCTGGCCTGACCCTGAGTATTTAAGAGGGGCCCACTCTCCCCCAGTACATTTGCTGGGGATTGGCTGGGTCCCTCCTCAATACTCCAGGCAGCTCCACCTAACCTCCCTCCCATTCTTCTGGAAACTTCTCTAAGGTCTCAGCAAGTATGGGGAGGTACCAGAGGTGTTGCCTGATGAGTCATCCAGCCTCCCTGAGTAACTCAACCTGACCCAGATTCAACCTAGCCTTTGATTTTTTTTACTCTCCTTTGCCATGTATCTCTCGTAGTCTTTTTAAGCCACTATGATTTTGTTCTTATACTTCTTATGGCATTCCTTGTAGTGTTGGAATGCTGACAATGACCCCTCCTCTTTATATTTTTAAAGGCCATTTTATTCTCTTTAACCACTTCAGCCCGGAACCACCTCTGGAGGGATTATATTCCACATTTTCACAGCTCTTACTGTGAAGAAACCTTTCCGTATTTGGAGATTAAATATTGTTTCCTCCAGATGTAAAGAGTGCCCCCTTGTCCTCTGTGATGAACTTAAAGTGGTTGTAAAGCCCCCTGACCGATTTTTACATATAGGTAAGCCTATACTAAGGCTTACCTATATGTATTGAAAATATCTCATAAACCTGCGCCGTTTAGGAGATATTTGCCTTGTAGTGCACCGATGATGTCATCGGTGCATGTGCAGTGAAGAAACGGCCCTCCGAGCCGTTTCTTCCCAAGGGTGTGCCGTGACCGGCGGCTCCCGCCTGCATGCGCGGGATTGACGTCACGTGGCTTTGGCCAGTCACAGAGCCGGAGTCCGCAGCCCTAGAAGGAAGAGGGGTGAAGATGGATGCTTCCAGCAGTGGGGACATCGTGGACATTGTGGGCTTCCTTTGCAAGGTAAGTGTCACGTAATGGGCTAGTGTGCGATGCATACTAGCCCATTATGCTTTTACTTTGCAGAGGAATATAGAGGAAGTAAAACCCATAAGGGTTTTTTTTTTTTAATCAAAAAGGTGTTTATTGAACAAGTTTAGACAATTTCCAATGTACAAGCAATGCAGTAGCATAAGGTTACATTTACATTTTGTATTCATCTTTAGGCTCTTTACATTTCTCCTGTCTTCACGACCTTCAGGTCCACCATATACTAACCCATCAGGGTTTACTTCCTCTTTAAAGTGAATAACTCAACACCAAGTTCACTATATGGACCACTTATATATTTGTACATGTTGATCATACCCCCTAATCTCCTCTTCTCAAGAGGGAATAAATTCAGTTCCTCTTTCCTCATAGCTGAGCTCCTCCAGGCCTCCATGCCAGTGCAGTATCCCAAAAAATTGCATGGACATGAAGGAGGGGTAAACCTTCCGTGTGTCCACCAAAAACCTTTATTTTGTAGTTTTGGACAGAGTGTGTAAGGATTAGAACCTCCGTTGTCTTGCATACACACGGTCACACAAAGTTGTTGGAAAATCTGATCGTTCTAAACGCGGTGACGTAAAACACGTACGTCGGGACTATAAACGGGGCAGTGGCCAATAGCTTTCATCTCTTTATTTATTCTGAGCATGCGTGGCACTTTGTCCGTCGGATTTGTGTACACACGATCGGAATTTCCGACAACGGATTTTGTTGTCGGAAAATTTTATATCCTGCTCTCAAACTTTGTGTGTCAGAAAATCCGATGGAAAATGTGTGATGGAGCCTACACACGGTCGGAATTTCCGACAACAAGGTCCTATCACACATTTTCCGTCGGAAAATCCGACCGTGTGTACGGGGCATCAGAAGTTAATAGGGGTACGATATATGGGTAAAGCAGAGAGGTCCTTCAAGCTCACTGTGTAGCAGATGCTCTGTGTCTGTGTTGGCGGGATGAGGACGGTGGCTGGCTGGACATCTGGCTGGAAACATTTGGCTAAAGTTGAAATGTGTCCACACCGCAAACCTAATTACTAGGGTTTCGTAAACTCCAAAGTTTCCCTTCATGCTCCAGTCTGGAGCCACACTATAGCCACAAATAGATGCTTTTGTACTCGAGCTTGTACAAGGAATTTTGAGCAGGAGCTGAGAATGCCGGGCATTTTATAAACATTTCCCATCTCTGAAACAATGCGTGTTTTACTTGGTGCTGGATGTAGCTCGTGAGTCCAGCCTTGTATAAGCTAATTGTATTTTGTCAGTTGAATCTATAAACTGAGCGCGCTCTGTGTGCTGGCTGGGGTGTCTAATGGCTGGACCACCTGAGGAGACGGAGCTGAAAGGTAGCAAGGGAACAAGAGGATGACGTCAAGGATGCTGAGCTTGGCAGGGCACCAGGGAACGATGCCAGACAGCAGATTTCCAACCTTTTTGTATATTCTCAGCGTTGTGCCTTTTCAGCGGCAGAGAAAAACATGTGCTCTTAAAGGAAAATTCCACTTTTGCTAAAAAAAATGATAGGGAATGTATAATGTACTATAATTAAAACCCTACTCTAGGATATAAGTGAAGTGCTTCCTCCCTCCTCCTGTTTGTTGAGTAATGGGTAAAGAAAAAACTATCTATCCTTCCCTTTTCGCTTACCTTAACCACTTCAGCTCCGGAAGGTTTACCCCCATTCATGACCAGGCCATTTTTTGCAATACGGCACTGGGTTACTTTAACTGACAATTGCGCGGTTGTGCGATGCTGTACCCAAACAAAATGTCTGCCCTTTAATTTCCCACAAACAGAGCTTTCTTTTGGTGGTACTTGATCACCTCTGCGGTTTTTATTTTTTGCGCCAAAATACATAAAATGTCGATAATTTTGAAAAAAAAGACAATATTTTTTACTTTCTGCTATAAACCATAGCCAATAAAAAAAATGTAAAAAATCTAATTTCTTTATCAATTTAGGCCAATATTTATCTTGCTACATTTTTTTGCTAAAAAAAAAAAAAAATCCCAATAAGCGTATAAGAATTGGTTTGCGCAAAAGTTATAGCGTCTACAAACTAGGGGACTTTTTTTTTTTTCCTAGTAAATGGAAGCGATCAGCGACTTATAGCGGGACTGCAATATTGGGACAAATCGGACATCTAACTGACACTTTTGGCACTTATTGGGGATCAGTGACACTAATAACAGTGATCAGTGCTAAAAAATATGCACTGTCGCTGTACTAATGACACTGGCTGGGAAGGGGTTAACATCAGGGGCGATCAAAGGGTTAAATGTTTTCCCTGGGAGTGTTTTCTAACTGTGTGGGGGGGTGGTTGTACTGTGGGAAGGCAGAGATCTGTGTTTCTGCTTAGCAGATCACTGCCTTCCCTCATCACAGAACGGTGGTCTGCCTAGTTTACATAGTCAGACCTCCGTTCTGCCTGTCTCCCAAACGACGGACCCGTGTGTCCAATCACAGTGGGAGCGGGTCGGCAGCGGTGCGCGTCCCAGACGTGGAAGTGCCAGATAACGTACCCTGCCGCAGTATATCTGCATGGTGCGGTTGTGAAGGGGTTAAAGTGTTACTAAACCCAGGAGCCTGCTTTCACTATATCTGGTCTCCCACAGTACACAGAACACGGAAATGCAATTATTTTAGTGAATATAAACTGCTAAATACCTTTTCTCATCAGCAGTATATAGCAGTCTTGTAACTTCTGTCAGTGTTCAGCTGATCATTTGCACCCTCCCAAGAAAAGAAAAACTCTCTAGCAATACACATCAATCTGAGCATGTGTAGAGTGCCCCCAAGCCTCTGTACTATCAGGAGATAGATTGGGGACTGTGGAAGAAGGGGTGGATCGAAGAAGACAGGATCAAACAGCCTTTTTATACAATGCGGAGGATTAACCCCTTAGGTTCCACACTGAGTGTAACAGGCATGCTTTACTGCATATACAGACACTAAAGGGTTGGTTTACAAAAAGCAAACAGACTGTGCACCTTGAAAAGTGCAGTTTCACTCTGCAAGTGCAGTTGCTCCAGAGCTCAGTAAATGAGGTAAAGCGTCACTTTGCAAAGAATGCCCAATCACATGGAAAAAAAAAACAAAACATTTATGCCCTGTACACACGATCGGACATTGATCGGACATTCCGACAACAAAACCCATGGATTTTTTTCCGACGGATGTTGGCTCAAACTTGTCTTGCATACACACGTTCACACAAAGTTGTTGGAAAATCCGATCGTTCTGAACGCGGTGACATAAAACACATACGTCGGGACTATGAAGGGGGCAGTAGCCAATAGCTTTCGTCTCTTAATTTATTCTGCGCAGGCGTGGCACTTTGTGCGTCGGATTTGTGTACACACGATCGGAATTTAAACGATCGGATTTTGTTGTCGGAAAATTTTATATTTTGCTCTCAAACTTTGTGTGTCAGAAATTCCGACGGAAAAAGTCAGATGGAGCCCACACACGATCGGAATTTCCGACAACACAATCCGATCGCACTTTTTCTGTCGGAAAATCCGACCGTGTGTACAGGGCATTAGGCTCGTACGTGATTGGATGATGGAAGCCAGCAGTGCTCTCTCTTATTTAACAAATTCTCTGAACCAACTGCTCTTGTAGAGTGCACCCTCTATTTGCCTTTAGTATATCAACCCCTAAGTGTCATTTTTGTCTGCTGGTTCAGTCCTCTGCTATCAGCATGAATCACATCTGACATGTTTTCCTGACACCAAGAGAAAAAAAGGTGACAAAGGGGAAGGAGCTCCAGCACACAGCCTCAGCTCTGTTCCTGTGTGTTATGTGAAGGGGTAGTGTCCCTTCCCTCCAATCAGCTCTCCTTGCTAAGCTCTGCAGAGTGCAATTTCAGCTTTCTGCCCCCTTTTTTTCTGACAGCTCAGACAAGCTTTATAAATTCTGGACTTTGCACCACTGTAGAGGACAGAGGACTGCAGATAAATGAGTAAAGTTTATGTAGGCGGATTTGTTTAATTTCTGGGTATCATCTGTGTTCAGTCGCTTCACTGGGTAATGGGTATATGTAAAGGTTTACAACCACTTTAAATTTGTACTAAATACACAAATACTCACTCATCACCGGCACCTGCATCTTCTTTCAAGCTTCTTCTGGGTACCAGTCATCTGCCATCTTGATTGGCTGACGCGGGATGACGTCACTCCCATGCATGTTCAGGAGTGCAATCATGCACACAGTGTGTCGGAATGTAAAAATCGAAATGCCCTGTTTACTTACCCAAAGCCTCAGTCACATAGGGTTGCCACCCGTCCAGGATTCACCCGGACATTCCGGGTTTTGAATCGTGTGTCTGGCTTTCATTCCGCCTGAAACCCGGACACAATATTCAGACAGGAATGTGGCTTGGAACAGGGACTGACAGGAGGGTGAGGGGGCACTATGCACGCTGCATTACTATTCTCTTTGGAGCATCCAAAGGTGCCTCGGGTCTGTTACAATCCTATAGTGTATGATAAAAAATAAGTAAAATGCTGTGCAATGCTAAAGTGTTCGGGATTGGCTTGAAGAAAAAGTTGCAACCCTACAGTCACATGATGTTCGGGTCCTGAGCCTCCTCTCCTCTTCTGTTTACATGTAACTGAGCACCCTAAAATAGGACCAATGATGCCCCTTTTGAAGGAAAAGTCCCGTTGCAAGTTGGACAGAAACTGGGAATAGTGGTAAACTCAGCAAGATGAAGCCTGAGAATCAGTGGCGGATGGTGCTCAATATTTTGGAGGGGGCTGCAAACCAACACCACCCCCCCAGACGGGAGACGTGGGGGGAGGAGGGGCGTTTCCCCTCCCCGCTGGACAGACATGAAGCCAGCACCACCAATCATCCACCTGTCTCAGCAGGAGACACGGGGGCCCCCGCCCCATGGGAGATGGAAAGAAGGCGGCGATCACCAGCATCACCAACCCCCCCCACCCCCGGCAGGAGATGGACGGGCAGTAAGGTGGAGGGCCTGCTTACCTTAGGCAGAGGATGAATCCACCTGGGATGACACTGTGATCTTCCCTCCTCTTCTCTTCACTGTCCGAGTACAAGTCCACATGGGATGACACTGTGATCTTCCCTCCTCCTCTCTTCACTGTCCGAGCCGGAGTGCTGGATGCGGCTGCGGGTGAGCCGTCCATTGAGACCTCGGTCCGGGGTCGTTCCTTCTTCTCCTGGCCGAACAGGAAGTGGGTCCTGAGACTCCCTGGCCAATCGGGTCTCAGGACCCGTGGCCGCTTCCTGATTGGCCGGGAGGAGAATCAGGAAGACAATAGCGAATATTAATTCGCTATTGTCACACAAGTGGGTGGGCTCAGGGCGCAGTGCTCTGCGCCCCAAGCCCACCCTTTTTTAAAGTCAATTGGAGCCCCGGGCTCTAATCATGTGCTTAAAAAAAAAACCCTTTGGAATCTATGCGTCCAGCTCCCTGCATGTAGATTAGGGGTCAGTGTCCCTGTGCCCTGTATGGACAGCCAGCCACTGCTGAGAATCATCGAGATGGTGTGTAGCTGTGGGCTGAGCAGGACAAAATATGGTGGTCCCTAAGCACCACTCCATTACTCATGAAGCAATGCGTGAACTGTACATAGTTTCTATTTCCACACATAAGGCACCCGCCTTTCTGTGAAGCTGCTTCAGATTAGCGTTCATCTTTCATGTGTCTGTAAGTAATTGTTTCACCCTCCCCTACAGAGTACAGAAGATGGCTGTGAGGTAATCGGTTGCAGACACGTTCCACCAGAGACTTGAGAAACTGTGCGGAAAGTCAGATGTTTATCCTCTTCTCTGTTGCTTTGAAGACATTTGCTGAAAAAAAAAACACCAGCTGTCAGCTGCATTACCCAATAAACTTTTACCCTTTCCGCCCTTGTTTCTAAATGATTTGGATTTTGCTATCACAAACATGAATGTTGAAAACATCTTTATTTATGATTAAAGCGTTATTGAACACAAAACCAAAATGTAACATATTGCGGTTTTGCAATACTTCGTTGTTTTCTTGTTTAGGCTTTTTTCCTTTATCTTTCTTTATCATCACCTAGTATCCCAGCCAGTAACTCCCTTCCTGTGTTAGGGTGTCTCCACTCTGTATGGGGGAACAACAGAGACATCCTTGAACAGAAGAATTGTCAATCTGGGAGAGGGCAATGTCACGTTTGGATGGACTTGACTAACAAATTAAAGTATACTTAAAGTGGTGTTCCGGCAGAAATTATACTTTTTAAATAAAAATACCCCTATAATGCACAAGTTTAATGTATTCTAGTAAAGTTAGTCTGTAAACTAAGGTCTGTTTTGTTAGTTTATAGCAGTAGTTTGTTATTTTATAAACTTACAGCAGGCCGTGACCATCTTAAGTCTGGGCATCTGAAGCCAGACTGTATTTCTTCCTGGTTCTCATCCTTGCAGATCTCGCACATGCTCAGTGCAGCACAAGCAGTGTAATAGGTTTCAGGTCAGGGTTCCATAGCAACGGCAGCGTCAGAGGAAGTTGCCGCCCCTTCCCAGAAGGCATTGCAAACAGGAAATGATGCGATGGGCCGCGGCCAGGGAGGAGGAAGTGAAAAATGAATACAGCAGATATACAGTAAGTTCTGAGAAAAAAAATAAAAAAATATCCAGTTTTTTTACAGTGCACAGTTTAGTGAGGGATGCTGAAGAGTTGTAAAAGTGGGTGGAACTCCACTTTAACTAGTTCCCATACAGCCTATACCTATAACAAAATGATGGCTGGACGAGCCTCTCATCGATCCAGGTGGATGTCATATGATGTCCTCCCAGATCTCGCCTCACACACGGCTGTGGGGCCGCACAGCGGCGCCATCTGTCACCAGCTGTATCCACCGGACACAGCTGATGACTGTTCAGTGTACCGGCTCACTGCCCGTAACATGTGATCACTGTGACCAATCACAGCAGGTCACATGACAGTTGTAAACAATGGATGGCTTCCTTTCATGACATCCATTGTGTACATTTGTTTAGCTAGCTGTGATTAGTCAGTGTGATCACATGGTGCAGACAGCCCATCTGTACCATGTGATTAGCTCTGGCCAATCACAGCTAATCAAAACAAAACAAACTAAATGAATCAGTTTCATTCAGTAAAATGAAGATAAAAATCCTGATCGCTTCCCCAGAGTAGTACAATGTTACTATGGTTACAATATATTGCTCTGGTCACAGTGTGTTAAAAAAAAAAATCGCAAAAAAATGAAAAAAAAGTAATAAAAAAATACAAAATGAAAATATATATATATATTTTTTCATACTGTCACCAGTCAGTGTCCCAGATCACTGCCATGCCCGCTATATGATAACGCTGTACTGGTGACAGTATGTAAATTTAAAATATATATATATATATATTTATATATATATTTTTTTTCATTCTTTTATTTTCCAAAAATTTTGGACAAAAAAATTACAACTTTAAAAACTTGCCATGCTTCTTACTAAATACCCTGGACTGTCTATTTTCCAAAAAGGGGTCATATGGGGGTCATTTGTGCTGTCCTGGCATTTTCGGGCTTCAAGAAATGAGGCCATCAGTACATCAGGAATTTTCAGATACTGTATATACTATAGTTTGTGGACTCTATAACTTTCACACAGACTAAATTATATACACTAATTTGGTTTATTTTTACCAAAGAAATGTAGCAGAATACACTTTGACCTACATGTATGAAGAACAATTAATTATTTACAAATTGTATAACAGAAACAAATGAAAAACGTGTTTTATTTTTTTAAATTTTCTGTCTTTTTTTACTTTATTTACCAAAAAGTAAAAAACCCAGTGGTGATTAGATACCACCAAATGAAAGCTCTATTTGTGTAAGCAAAATGATAAAAATTTTGTTTGGGTGCAGTGTTGGATGACCACGCAATTGTCATTCAAATTGCGACAGAACTGAAAGCTGAAAATTGGCTTGGGCAAGAAGGTAGTAAAAGTGCCCTGTGTTGAAGTAGTTAACCACTTCAACCCCCGGACCATTATGCTGCCTAAGGACCAGAGGTCTTTTTCCAATTTGGCACTGCGTCGCTTTAACTGCTAATTGCGCAGTCATGCAATGCTGTACCCAAACGAAATTTGCGTCCTTTTCTTCCCACAAATAGAGCTTTCTTTTGATGGTATTTGATCACCTCTGCGGTTTTTATTTTTTGCGCTATAAACGGAAAAAGACCGAAAATTTTGAAAAAAAATGATATTTTCTACTTTTTGTTATTAAAAAAATCCAATAAACTCAATTTTAGTCATACATTTAGGCCAAAATGTATTCGACCACATGTCTTTGGTAAAAAAAATGTCAATAAGCGTATATTTATTGGTTTGCGCAAAAGTTATAGCGTCTACAAACTAGGGTACATTTTCTGGAATTTACACAGCTTTTGGTTTATGACTGCCTATGTCATTTCTTGAGGTACTAAAATGGCAGGGCAGTACAAAACCCCCCAAAATGACCCCATTTTGGAAAGTAGACACCCCAAGGAAATTGCTGAGAGACATGTTGAACCCATTGAGTATTTATTTTTTTTGTCCCAAGTAATTGAATAATGACAACAACAAAAAAAATATTTACAAAAAGTTGTCACTAAATGATATATTGCTCACACAGGCCATGGGCCTATGTGGAATTGCACCCCAAAATACATTCAGCTGCTTCTCCTGAGTACGGGGATACCACATGTGTGGGACTTTTTGGGAGCCTAGCCGCGTATGGGGCCCCAAAAACCAATCACAGCCTTCAGGATTTCTAAGGGCGTAAATTTTTTTATTTCACTCCTCACTACCTATCACAGTTTTGAAGGCCATAAAATGCCCAGATGGCACAAACCCCCCCCCAAATGACCCCATTTTGGAAAGTAGACACCCCAAGCTATTTGCTGAGAGGCATGTTGAGTCCATGGAATATTTTATATTTTGACACAAGTTACGGGAAAGTGACACTTTTTTTTTTTTTTTTTTGCACAAAGTTTTCACTAAATTATATATTGCTCACACAGGCCATGGGCATATGTGGAATTGCACCCCAAAATACATTTAGCTGCTTCTCCTGAGTATGGGGATACCACATGTGTGAGACTTTTTGGGAGCCTAGCCGCGTATGGGGCCCCGAAAACCAATCACCGCCTTCAGGATTTCTAAGGGTGTAAATTTTTGATTTCACTCTTCACTGCCTATCACAGTTTCGGAGGCCATGGAATGCCCAGGTGGCACAAACCCCCCCCCCAAATGACCCAATTTTGGAAAGTAGACACCCCAAGCTATTTGCTGAGAGGCGTGGTGAGTATTTTGCAGCTCTCATTTGTTTTTGAAAATGAAGAAAGACAAGAAAAAACATTTTTTTTTCTTTTTTCAATTTTCTAAACTTTGTGACAAAAAGTGAGGTCTGCAAAATACTCACTATACCTCTCAGCAAATAGCTTGGGGTGTCTACTTTCCAAAATGGGGTAATTTGGGGGGGGGGGGGTTGTGCTACCTGGGCATTCCATGGCCTCCAAACTGTGATAGGCAGTGAAGAGTGAAATAAAAAATTTACGCCCTTAGAAAGCCTGAAGGCGGTGCTTGATTTTCGGGGTCCCGTACGCGGCTAGGCTCCCAAAAAGTCTCACACATGTGGTATCCTCGTATTCAGGAGAAGCAGCAGAATGTATTTTGGGGTGTAATTTCACATATTCCCATGGCATGTTTGAGCAATATATCATTTAGTGACAACTTTGTGCAAAAAAAAAAAAAAATTGTCTCTTTCCCGCAACTTGTGTCACAATATAAAATATTCCATGGACTCAACATGACTCTCAGCAAATAGCTTGGGGTGTCTACTTTCCAAAATGGGGTCATTTGGGGGGGGGTTTGAACTGTCCTGGCATTTTATGCACAACATTTAGAAGCTTATGTCACACATCACCCACTCTTCTAACCACTTGAAGACAAAGCCCTTTCTGACACTTTTTGTTTACATGAAAAAAAATGTTTTTTTTGCAAGAAAATTACTTTGAACCCCCAAACATTATATATTTTTTTAAAGCAAATGCCCTACAGATTAAAATGGTGGGTGTTTCATTTTTTTTTTTCACACAGTATTTGCGCAGCGATTTTTCAAACGCATTTTTTGGGGAAAAAACACACTTTTTAAAATTTTAATGCACTAAAACACACTATATTGCCCAAATGTTTGATGAAATAAAAAAGATGATCTTAGGCCGAGTAAATGGATACCAAACATGACATGCTTTACAATTGCGCACAAACGTGCAGTGGCAACAAAATAAATACATTTTTAAAAGCCTTTAAAAGCCTTTACAGGTTACCACTTTAGATTTACAGAGGAGGTCTACTGCTAAAATTACTGCCCTCGATCTGACCTTCGCGGTGATACCTCATATGCATGGTGCAATTGCTGTTTACGTTTGACGACAGACCGCCGCTTGCGATCGCCTTAGAGCTAGAGCAGGGGGGGACAGGGGTGTTCTTTTTTTTTTTCTTTATTATTTTTTGGCTTTTTTATCTTATTTTTAAACTGTTTCTTTCATTTTTTTTTTTAATAATTTTTATTGTTATCACAGGGAATGTAAATATCGCCTATGATAGCATAGGTAGTGACAGGTACTCTTTTTTGAAAAAATTGGGGTCTATTAGACCCTAGATCTCTCCTCTGCCCTCAAAGCATCTGACCACACCAAGATCGGTGTGATAAAATGCTTTCCCAATTTCCCAATGGCGCTGTTTACATCCGGCGAAATCTAAGTCATGAAATGCTCGTAGCTTCTGGTTTCTTAGGCCATAGAGATGTTTGGAGCCACTCTGGTCTCTGATCAGCTCTATGGTCAGCTGGCTGAATCACCGGCTGCATTCTCAGGTTCCCTGTTGAGACAGGAGAGCCAGAGAAAAACACGGAAGACGGTGGGGGGGGGTCATTCCCTCCCACGGCTTGTAAAAGCAGTCTACAGGCTAATTGGCCGCTAGGATTGCTTTTACATGAAAGCCGACCGCTGGCTGAAAAGAATGATACCAAGATGATACCTAAACCTGCAGGCATCATTCTGGTATAACCACTCAAATTTGTGAATGGCGTACCTGAAGACAAAAAAATGGTTAACAATAAAGCACAGTAAACGGTAAAGTATAAAAAATTGCATACCTGAAAAGCAAACATGTTAAAACATAGTAACAATAAAACATTGCAGAATAGAATACAGTAAAAAAGAGCAGAACAATAGAGAGAGAATAGAGAGAGAGAGAACAATAAAACGACAACTATTTTTTTTTATTTTATATTTTTTTTTTTTACACTTTTTTTGTAACTAACTTTTATAACTGTAACCGGTTCCAGGTTCGGGTCTCTCAAAATGCGATGGCATCTTGGGAGACCCTGTGAAAGTGTGCCTAGTCTGTGCAATTCTGTACCCTATGTTAATACTCAACTAGTGCATGGTAGCGTTCAAAACATTCACCAATGCAAAGACCAGGATTGTCAGGACAGGAGGGACAATAATAGCGGGTGTCACGTCTATATCCGCGCTTGCTGCAGACACGACATCTTTTTTGGGGGGGTTCGTCGGGTAGGGGTACTCGGGAGGACATAAAGAAAATGCCTCTCATGCAGCCGACTGCATTTGGTTGGGGATGTGAATGGGGGAAGTACGGGTGCTACAGAAGCGGTGGGTTCCCAATTAGGATTGGCGAATGCAGCAGGAAGGGCACTATGGGCACGACGGGCCTGTGTTTGTCTTTTTGGTGGCAGCGGGACACTACTTGTGCTTGCCACCTCACCAGCTTGAACTGCACTTATGGGACTGGCCACGTCACCAAGTGTTACTGCAGTGCTGGTTTGACTACGAACTGGGTGTACTAGGACGCTACCAAAAAAAACTGTTAGCGATCGCAGGGATCAGGCCTGACTCTGCGAACGCTGCAGTTATGCGTTTAGTGTTTTGTAAGTGACAGTGATCGATCGATACTGCACTTGGGTGGGCTGGGCTGGGCCGGGCGGAGGGGCAAAACGCAGGTGCTAGCAGGTATCTGGGCTGATCCCGCTAACACTGCGTTTTTGGGAACCCTAAACTGCTGGGGACACTAGTATAGATCTGATCGGATCAGATATTGATCCGATCAGATACTATACCACTAAGGGAGGTGTACGGTGCGTGCGTGGGTGTTAGCGGTACTGGTGCTAACCTGATGCTGCCTGGGGCTGGTGCTTGCCAGTTCACCAAAACGCTACCAAAAAAACTGTTAGCGATCGCAGGGATCAGGCTTGACTCTGCAAACGCTGCAGTTATGCGTTTAGTGTTTTGTAAGTGACAGTGATCGATCGATACTGCACTTGGGTGGGCTGGGCTGGGCGGAGGGGGCAAAACGCAGGTGCTAGCAGGTATCTGGGCTGATCCCGCTAACACTGCGTTTTTGGAAACCCTAAACTGCTGGGGACGCAGGTATAGATCTGATCGGATCAGATATTGATCCGTTCAGATACTTTACAACTAAGGGAGGCGTATGCTGCGTGCGTGGGTGTTAGCGCTACTGGTGCTAATCTGACGCTGCCTGGGGCGACGCATATCACCGTCGGGCGATCAGGGGGCTAAACCCTTATTCGGTAATAAACGGCAGGTGCCCTGACACTATAAAAAATAAATGAACTAACCAGCGTCACCCGTAACACTTATACGGTGATCAGTGGTGAAAGGGTTAACTAGGGGGGCAATCAAGGGGTTAAAACATTTATTAGATAGTATATGGGGGTCCCTGTCGCTATAAAACGCTGACGGCGAACCTAAATATTTACGTCCCTAACTAGCGTCACCAGCGACACTAATACAGCGATCAGAAAAATGATCGCTTAGCGACACTGGTGACGGGGGGTGATCAAGGGGTTAAAACTTTATTAGGGGGGGGTTAGGGGGGTATCCTAGACCTAAAGGGGGCTAACCCTAACTGCCCTAACACAGTAATGCCGCGTACACACGGTCGGACTTTTCGTCTACAAAAGTCCGACAGCCTGTCCGACAGACTTCCTGCGGACTTTCGGCGGACTTGCAGCAGACTTTCTAACGAACGGACTTGCCTACACACGACCACACAAAAGTCCGATGGATTCGTACGTGATGACGTACACCGGACTAAAATAAGGAAGTTCATAGCCAGTAGCCAATAGCTGCCCTAGCATGGGTTTTTGTCCGTCGGACTAGCACACAGACGAGCGGATTTCGGGGTCCGTCGTAGTTACGACGTAAAGATTTGAAGCATGTTTCAAATCTAAAGTCCGTCGGATTTGAGGCTGAAAAAGTCTGCTGAAAGTCCGGAGAAGCCCACACACGATCGGATTACCAGCCAGCTTTAGTCCGTCGGCGTCCGTTGGACTTTTGTAGATGAAAAGTCCGACCGTGTGTACGCGGCATAACTGTCACAAACAGACACCATGCAGTAATCAGGAAAAAAAAAAAAAAAAAAAACCTGCTTGGTGTGTCGTGAATATTCAGTCAGAATAAGTTGTGCCTTTTTAAGGACAGGTTTCCCGCACAATAATTATCCTTGAGTAATTTTTAACGAAGATATTTTTAAGATACAAAATCAATCAATATGACACAGTCTATGCTTGTGAAACTTATTCACGGAGACGTGTGGTCATACGAAAAAGTTATTTATTGGTAAACAAACACAAATAATCACATGAAATTAAGATACCGATTGCGTTACATGAACGTCTTGAACATCAATAAAAACACTTTCAAAAATGGGCATACCGTCCCTTTGACATAATACCACCATGATAACTTCTCGGTAGAATCAATAACCTTGTGAACTTGACAATTGAACAGAACATCTGTATTTCACACTTACAACCGTTACTATACTGCAGGTAAGTAAGTGGTTAAAATTGTGAAATAAATTAGACGTTTGCTTTGTCAATAAATGTGGCAACTATGCAAAAAGAAAAATATAATGAAAAATTTGAATCTTTAGAGAAAAATCTACCAGGCGGTTATTGATTCGGGAGAATGATTATCAGTTGAATAATATTCAATACATCAATATTTGAGAGAACATATCAATATTTGAGAGAACATACAAGATAAAATCAACATGATATAATTACCCATTCCAGGATGGCTACAGTTCCTATTGGCTGGTTACCAGAGTTAAAATGGCTGCCGTAGTTTCAAAATGGATACTCCTAAAGAGGATTTACTTCTTGTGACCTCCGAGTTCTAAGTATTAGGTGTTGAGGAATCTTCATGAATGTAAAGATATGTATTCATGCATGGTGCATGAGTGTCAGTCTGGGAGTGTATGTCTCCCAGTGTCCCCCCTTTAGGGTGGATCCCTGAGCTCTCCCCCTGAGCTCTCTCCTCCTTCCGTTCTTTTTTGGTCACTGTCTCCCCTCTTCCTTGCCTCTAAATACCATTTCAGATAATAAGACCATAAAAATTATAATGGCTCTGCCCAAAAGGAGGTGGCTCACTTCCCATTGGGTTAGGAGACGTAATGATTAACTTCCTCTGGAAATTTAGTGAGTTCAAATAATACCACCTTCAACCACCAGGTGTCTCACACGTGTTTTGAGTCCATCCTTTTAAATTAATACGTTCTATTTTCATAAGGTGTATAATGGTAAGGATAAGTATATACCTTTAAATATTCTGGTACTCGGTCTAATGTAAAATACACTCAGTATAAGTTTGATTAATCATCATTACATAACTTGGTTATATAACTGTATCTCTATAAATGTATATCTGTAAACTGGTCTATCTAGGAAATACACACATTGTTATATATTTCATCAATACTACATAAAAATGATTATCTATATGGATACCTGTATAACTTCTGGTATCTCCACTGAACATTTGTTTATCTTAAGTGTAGGCTACAATCTTATATGATTATAATCATGATTACATGTTTTTCCTAATACTAATTCGTTACCTAAAACATTTCTGCTTATAAAATCACATTTTCATATACATTTTCTTCATAGCAAAGTTGTTGGGTCCGCAGACGCCAACATTATAATGTCTCTGTGACCTACAATGTCAGAGATAGTTTAAAATGACTTATAATAACCTTATTGATACCTTATATTATTTTTAACTGGCACAATATTCAACTTTCTCTAATGTGTTGAGAGGGACCTTGAACATTCTCCCTGGGTGTTTAGAACTGACTTGTTTGTCTAAACCATCCTAAAAGTTCATACAATGGGTTCTGTTAGCCAAGGTGTTAGCTATTTAAACAGTTCTCCACTCGAACACAATGAGTGAGGCTTCTCTATGCTATAAAAGTCTATGTCACCTTGTGTCCTGTGGCAGTTTTTGTTTATTCACGATACCATGTAAATATCTCCTTGTTTTGTGACAGGAATAGTCTTTGTTCCAACAGCTTCCTTTACAATACATGCTTGTAAAAGTCTTCAATATTTAAAGAAGTAGAGAAAGGCTTGGTCAAACATGAGAATGTCCATTTTATCCTAAAAGTCCCCAAGAGGGCAACAGTTCAACTATTTAACATCACAGTTCATCTACTTGGTGAGGCCTAAGCATCTCTCATGTTTCTGCCAGTAAATATAAAATATATTTCTTCATGAATTCACAACAGGTGTCAGTGTGACAGGGAGGGGTGATTGGGGGGTGATCTGGGGGGGGGGGATCGGGGGTGTTTTGTGTGCCTGGCATGTTCTACTGTGTGTGTTTGTGTTTTACACTAACAGTGCAGTCTTCTCTCCTCGGCGCCAGAACGGAAAATACCGAGCCGAGGAGAGATGACATCATTTCCTTTGCTGCTGTTTAGCATACAGCAGCAAAGGAATGTTCTGATTGGCCGGCAGCGATCACGAGGGGGGGGCCACGAACGGATAGCCTCCCCCTCACCTCCGATCGCCGGAGGACAAAAGAGGACCGCCTCGGGCACCGGGGGGGGGGGGTCCGATCGGACCCCCCACCCGCGGGAGGCAGATCACGTACATTAACGTGATTTTGCCTGCCCGTGCCGCCTTGCCGACGTATATCGGCGTGAGGCGGTCCTTAAGTGGTTAAAGGCAATCGGGTTGATTTACTAAATCTGGAGAGTGCAAAATCTGGTGCAGCTGTGTATAGAAGCCAATCAGCTTCATCCTATTCATTAAGGTGAAAAAACTTCTGGCAATGACCGCCCCCCCCCCCCCAGCCCCCCGTTTTACTTACCTGAGCCCCGTATTTCCCTCGGTGGAGATGCGCTGTCCCTCTCTGCACGGGGTCCTGGCTCTTGATTGGATAGATTGATAGCAGCGCAGCCATTGGCTCCCGCTGCTGTCAATCAAATCCAATGACGTGGGCGCCGGGGGGGGCGGGGCCGAGTCCGGCATTTGTGTCTGTGGACATCGAATGCTGGACTCGGGAGCGAGCCCGCAAGGTAACCCCCTTGGGAGAGCGCTTCTCCTAGGGGGATATCTGATGCGGGGAGGAGCTACCAGCGCCCCGGGGGGACCCCAGAAAGGGATGATCGGGGCCACTCTGTGCAAAACTAGCTGCACAGTGCAGGTAAGTATGACATGTTTGTTATTTTAGATTAAAACAAAATAGGTTTTACAATCACTTTAATTGAACAAGCTGAAGTTAGAAGCTGATTGGCTACCATGCACAGCTGCACCAGATTTTGCACTCTCCAGTTTTAGTACATCAACCTTATTGCTTGTGAGTGTTGGGGTCCTGGCAGTAAGGAGGAGTGCATTTTTTGCAGGCTTTAAATAGTATGTTTCACCCATCCCTGATACAAGGGAAAAATCTTGGTAGGATCCACTCCTACCATCAAAGAGTTGGTCCAAAGTGAGAGGCAACTCATTTGACACATTTCCTGATGGTTTCTGGAATCCTCCACACTGTAGGCATATCTGTAGGACGAAAGCCCAAGGGCAGTGGTGGCTGGTGCTCAAAATTTTTTGGGGGGGTGCAAACAAACTGAAAAATACAAAAAAAACCCCATCAAATGCAGCCATTGTGCTCATCAAATGCAGCCATTGTGCCCATCAAATGCAGCCACTGTGCCATCAATTGCAGCCATTGTGCCCATCAAATGCAGCCACTGTGCCATCAATTGCAGCCATTGTGCCCATCATATGCAGCCACTTGTGCCCATGAAATGCAGCCACTTGTGCCTGTCAAATGCAGCCACATGTGTCCGTCAAATGCAGTCACTTGTACCTGTCAAATGCAACCACTTGTGCCCATGAAATGCAGCCACTAATGCGATCAGATGCAGCCACTTGTGCCTGTCAAATGCAGCCACTTGTGCCCATCATATGCAGCCACTTGTGCTCCATCAAATGCCACCACTTGTACCCCATCAAATGCAGCCACTTGTGCCCATCCAATGCAGCCACTTGTGCCGTCAAATGCAGCCACTTGTGCTCGTCAAATGCAGCCAATTGTGCCCATCATATGCAGCCACTTGTGCCCATCAAATGCAGCCACTTGTGCCCAACAAATGCAGCCACCTCTGCCCATCAGATGCAGCCACTTGTGCCCATCAAATTCAGCCACTTATGCCCCTCATATGCAGTGAGTTGTGCCCCATAAAATGCAGCCACTCGGGCCCCATCAAATGCAACCACTTGTGCCCAATCCTCCACACTGTAGGCATATCTGTAGCAGAAAAGTCCAAGGGCAGTGGCGCCTGGTGCTCATATAGGGAGGATATTTGCCCCTTCTGGGTTGATAATGACACTAACTGTGTAAGCACCATAGGATTACTTAGTTCCTAATTAGTTATTGTAGATTGCACTGAGATGGCGTGCCTAAGTTCCAAGTACTGAAAAAGAGATAGTTTGGCAATCCATACTCCACTCGCAGAGACTGAAAATCCTTGGTATAGCTGTGTGATATACTAGACTACATCTGGACCAACTGGAGAAACCCCTGCAGCTTATCCAGCTCAGAGTAATTCCCATTGTTCCAAATACGGTAAAGATTAGTATATCCCTTGTACTGGAAGTGTTGTTTAGCCTTGCCCCATATTCTGTCTATAAGCACTAATGTGGGATAACTAGACATTGTTCTAAGTTCTCATGCCTCTATACATTCCACTAGGCCCACACTGGAGAGTAGTGTGCGTACAATGTTCCTAATAGGGTAAATTTATGCACTTTTACTAGGCCACAGTTTTACAGTGAGGTATCAAGCAACTTTAAATGAAGAAATAAAAATTAGACTGTATCTCTCCACCTCTTTCTCAATACATTGGTGGACACGACGGGGTCCTCTTTCCCCTGTTATTTGCCTTTGCCAGAACTGCTAGCGGAACTTATTAGGTTGTCTCCATTGTTAAAAGGCATCCAGGTCAGGTCATTATGTCGAAGGAACGGGTCTCCTTATATGCCAATGACATGTTGCTGTGCCTGTCTGACCAACAATATACTATATCTGAGCCGTTACATATTGTTATGTATTGTTCAGAACTTTGGCCATTACTCAAAGTTCAAAGTTAATTGGTTTAGAACACATATATTCCCTATGGACTCAGGACTGTCCTTTGCTTTGCCAACCAATTGCAAATCAAAGTATTTAGGTGTGGATAGTCAACTACCATTATCTACAGTGCCTTAAAAAAGTATTCATACCCCTTGAAATTTTCCACATTTTGTCATGTTACAACCAAAAACATAAAATGTATTTTATTGGGATTTTATGTGATAGACCAACACAAAGTGGCACATAATTGTGAAGTGGAAGGAAAATGATAAATGTTTTTCAAATTTCTTTACAAATAAATATGTGAAAAGTGTGGCGTGCCTTTGTATTCAGCCCCCCGGAGTCAATAATTTGTAGAACCTCCTTTCACTGCAATTACAGCTGCAAGTCTTTTTGGGGGATGTCTCTACCAGCTTTGCACATCTAGAGAGTGATATTTTTGCCCATTCTTCTTTGCAAAATATCTCAAGCTCTGTCAGATTGGATGGAGAGCGTCTGTGAGCAGCAATTTTCAAATCTTGCCACAGATTCTCATTTGGATTTAGGTCTGGACTTTGATTGGGCCATTCTAACACATAAATATGTTTTGATCTAAACCATTCCATTGTAGCTCTGGCTGTATGTTTAGGGTTATTGTCCTGCTGGAAGATGAACCTCTGCCCCAGTCTCAAGTCTTTTGCAGACAGGTTTTCTTCTAATGCCGCGTACACACGAGCGGACTAGCCAACGGGCTAAACTCCGTTGGCATTTCCGACGGAAAGATTTAGAACATGTTCTGTATCTGAGTCCATCAGAAATGCCGACAGAAAAAGTCTGATGGGGCATACACACGATTGGAATGTCCGAACAAATGCTCCCATCTGACTTTTTCTGTCGGGAAGTCCGGCCGTGTGTACACGGCATAAGATTGCCTGTATTTGGCACCATTCATCTTCCCATCAACTCTGACCAGCTTCCCTGTCCCTGCTGAAGAAAAGCATCCCCACAACATGATGATGCCACAACCATGTTTCACGGTGGGGATGGTGTGTTCAGGGTGAAGTGCAGTGTTAGGTTTCTGCCACACATAGCATTTTGCTTTTATGCCAAAAAGTTCAATTTTGGTCTCTTCTGACCAGAACACCTTCTTCTACATGTTTGCTGTGTCCCCCACATGGCTTCTCATAAACTACCTACAGGAATTCTTATGGTTTTCTTTCAACAATGGCTTTCTTCTTGCCACTCTTCCATAAAGGCCAGATTTGTGGAGTGCACGACTAATAGTTATACTGAGATTAAATTACACACAGGTGGACTCTATTTACTAATTAGGTGACTTCTGAAAGCAATTGGTTTCACTAGTCTTAAATTTAATTAGGGGTATTAGAGTAAAGGGGGCTGAAAACAAATGCTTGCCACACTTTTCTTTTTTTTGTTTCATAACACACTTTTCACATATTTATTTGTAAAAATTTTTGAAAACCATTTATCATTTTCCTTCCACTTCACATTTATATGCCACTTTGTGTTGGTCTATCAAATAAAATCCCAATAAAACCGTGGCTGGTCGTGGCTGGTTTATGGTGAAATGATGTTCTTTCCACTTCCAGATAATGGCCCCAACAGTGCTCACAGGAACATTCAGACGTTTAGAAATCCTTCTGTAACCAATGCCATCAGTATGTTTTGCAACAATAAGGTTGCAAAGGTCTTGATCAAGCTCTTTGCTTGTGCCTATCATGAGATGTTTCTTGTGTGACACCTTGGTAATGTGACACCTTTTTAGTGGCCATCAGTTGAGACTGAACCAGCTGATATTAGTTTGCACTGACAAGGGGCAGGATTGCTTTCTAATTACTGATAGATTTGAGCTGGTCTCTTGGCTTTCAATGCCTTTTTGCACCTCCCTTTCTTCGTGTGCGCAATACTTTTTTCCTGTGTCATTCCATATTATTGCATACAACTTAATTTCTGAACGTATTTGTTTTGGTTTCTTTGTATGTGTGGATTGCATGGGCTGCTACCGACATGTATAAATTAAACCTAAGGCTAAAGTGGGACTTTAATTGAGGCAGTGAACTACACATACACCTCCATCCCCGATACATTGAACAAAAGGGAAAACTAAATGGTGGGACTTTAAATGAAGCAGCCACTACGTAATATAAACCAATCAATATACCAATGTTTATTAATTGCAAGGTTTGTACATAACCCAAGGGGTAATAAATAGTAAATAAATATAGCAATGCACTAATGGGTCTAAATGAGCGGATCTGGACAATGCAAAGTAGTACACGGTAGGTTCATTAACAAGAAAGTAATATATAACAATATAATATGTTAATGAACAGTGGTTGACAAGATCAGGACATTCCACATCAATGTAAAGCTGATATAACAGTGTACATAATTTTAACTTAGGTCTGTGAACTCCAATAGTAACAAAGGCAATCTTAGGGTATAAAAGCAAGGGTAGATTGATTCATAAAAGTAAATAAAGTAAAATACAAATATTGAACATAGATACTGTGACAACGCATCATAGGAAAGCTCTACGCGTTTCGTGGTTATACCATTCGTCAGGAGCAGATGCAGTAATAGGGGGTATCTATAATGAAATAATTACCAGAATGAGTATAATATAAAATATACAATTGTAAAAAATGTATAAGAAGGGGAACAAAAAAGGGGGGGTCCCAAACATTCTCACCTTATTGTAGTATAAAAATATATATAAATGTCAATAGTATCCCAGGTAAGAGACATTATAGGGAACGTCAACCCCGGAAGCTGAGATGGATAACCTCAAGGCACGGCAAGAGAACAGTGACCAGTTGTGATTGTATGATAGGATGTCCCAATTTTTAACTGTGGTACATATGATGTTTAGTATAGATCGTCTTGTAGCTAATTCCCAAGGGCATCTGTGGGAGTCAATACATAAAAAATGGTAAGATAATAGGGTAAGCCAGTTCCACAGTTAGAAAAATTGGAGAAAAAACCTCCCCAAGAATGAAGTGTGTGAAAAGGTAACAAGGTGGATGAAAATGAAAAAGTGTGGAAAGTACGGAAATAGGAAAGAATAGAATTGGGATAAAGTATAAAAATGTGATTAGGATATATTTTTTAGAGTGTAGTGTAGCATAGGTACCTGCATCTATAGGTATAAATAGTTTAAAATCCGAAAACCGTGCAGCAAGAAATGCTTGGTGAAAGAAGCCATTGCTAGTGTCAGCGTGAAAAAATATAGGAGGTTTAAATAGCAGCCGTGCTCTGGAGGCAACCATCCACGTCACGCAGCGTAATCAAGGGGGGCGGCGCCGCCGTCCGAGCCACAATGTGTGCTCGGCGTTTGGCGCCAGAATGACCCCTGTGGAATGCACGGATGGACAAATGTGTCGACGGAATGGCGTCCGGAAGTGACGTCATCCGTAAGACACGTGGGCGTGGCGTCGACCCACAGCGGGTGCCTATCCCGCCCCCCACGGAGGGAGGGGAGGGGGAGGTCGCGGTGCGGGTCGCAGCTTCCGGGTGTGACAGGGCATACCTCACCCCAAGTTAGTAAACATGGTTCCTGATGGAGGAATTGGCATGGTGGCTAAAAGGTCACAGATTGTAATAAAGTAGATGTAATGTTTTAGTGATCTGCTCCCATCCCTGGTTGTATACAAGAATAAATTAAACCTAAGGCTAAAGTGGGACTTTAATTGAGGCAGTGAACTACACATACGCCTCCATCCCCGATACATTGAACAAAAGGGAAAACGAAATGGTGGGACTTTAAATGAAGCAGCCACTACGTAATATAAACCAATCAATATACCAATGTTTATTAATTGCAAGGTTTGTACATAACCCAAGGGGTAATAAATAGTAAATAAACATAGCAATGCACTAATGGGTCTAAATGAGCGGATCTGGACAATGCAAAGTAGTACACGGTAGGTTCATTAACAAGAAAGTAATATATAACAGTATAATATGTTAATGAACAGTGGTTGACAAGATCAGGACATTCCACATCAATGTAAAGCTGATATAACAGTGTACATAATTTTAACTTAGGTCTGTGAACCCCAATAGTAACAAAGGCAATCTTAGGGTATAAAAGCAAGGGTAGATTGATTCATAAAAGTAAATAAAGTAAAATACAAATATTGAACATAGATACTGTGACAACGCATCATAGGAAAGCTCTACGCGTTTCGTGGTTATACCACTCGTCAGGAGCAGATGCAGTAATAGGGGGTATCTATAATGAAATAATTACCAGAATGAGTATAATATAAAATATACAATTGTAAAAAATGTATAAGAAGGGGAACAAAAAAGGGGGGGTCCCAAACATTCTCACCTTATTGTAGTATAAAAATATATATAAATGTCAATAGTATCCCAGGTAAGAGACATTATAGGGAACGTCAACCCCGGAAGCTGAGATGGATAACCTCAAGGCACGGCAAGAGAACAGTGACCAGTTGTGATTGTATGATAGGATGTCCCAATTTTTAACTGTGGTACATATGATGTTTAGTATAGATCGTCTTGTAGCTAATTCCCAAGGGCATCTGTGGGAGTCAATACATAAAATATGGTAAGATAATAGGGTAAGCCAGTTCCACAGTTAGAAAAATTGGAGAAAAAACCGCCCTTGCACAAACCTTGCAATTAATAAACATTGGTATATTGATTGGTTTATATTATGTAGTGGCTGCTTCATTTAAAGTCCCACCATTTAGTTTTCCCTTTTGCTACCGACATGTGGTGAAAATGTCATGTCAATAGCACCTTCAGAAATATATTTACCTAGAAAAATGGTGACGTGTTCAATACTTATTTTACCCGATATATACTGTATATATATATATATGTATATATTATATATAATGATTTTAGCAAACGGCTGCAATATAACAAAGAGTGAAAAATTGAAGGGGGTCTGAATACTTTCCGTCCCCACTGCATATATATATATATATATATATATATATATATATATATATATATATATATATATATATATATATGCAGTGTAGCAGTAGGTTGCTACGAGTTACTAACATCCACCAAATTACCCTGCTGCCAGACCCCCATATATCACCTCTGAGACAATGAGCAGTCATTTGCGTAGTTTTGTTGCGTTTATTGCGGGATAAAACTTGGTTGGGGTAAAGGAAGATATGTGATGCCCATAGCACTTATTGAATTGTCATCACATTTGTAGAACATTGATTAGCAGCTTTAGCCCTGAAATGATGCACTTCTAACATTCACATTTCCTCTGCATATCTCCACTGCAAACTATTGCTCCTCCTCCTCTGCACTAACTCCTGCAGAGTGTCACTCCTCTAGATACCTCTCTTCTTGTACAAATCCTCTACTGCAAAACGGTTAGATTCCTGTTGCTTCACTTCCAGTAAGACAAGAAGGGATCACTCTGAATAACCCCAGCTTGCTGGCTGTACTTTGTTACTGTAATAAAGTCTCTGAATGGTATTGCTTAAGCAAATCAATAAGCCAGAGGCATACAATACCTCTCCCTGGTTGCTCAGTGAATTTGGTAGCTACACAGTCTTTTAGGTGGTATTACCAGAGTGCTTTACCAGGCCAGAGATACTCGGTACCTCTCCCTGATGGCCTAGCACGCGGCAATAAGTGGACTACTGCTCCCAGCCAGTCCATAACTGCAAACGCTGCGTTCCCCGGCCACAGCATTCTGCACCACTCTCAACAATCCTCCTTTGGCCTCTTCCTCACTGATCTTCTCCAAAGTGCGAGTCCTGTGTTCCCTGGTCACAGGACTCTGTTCTACTCTCAACAGTCCTCCTTCTGTTTCTTCCTCACTGACCTTATCCAAAGTGCAAGTCCTGTGTTCCCCGGTCACAGCAGCTTGACACTAACTCCATGGTGAAGATCTTTATCCAGGAATACATCCTAGCAGCTCCTCCAGCCGCCTCCCTGCGCTCGGCGCGCCCCCCATGTGGGGACGCCCTGCGGCAGCTACCTAAAACTCGATTCTCCTTTTTCCTGCACCATCAGAATCCCTTAGCTGCATGTGACCCCAGCTTATATGGGAGGCCTGCCCCCTGCCAATACCAAATGGGAATTGGTCAGACCTCCTCACATGAGCTGCCTGCTACTCAAACTTCAGATCCAACCTCTGTTCCAGAACAATCTTCCTGAAAGCAGGGGAGGCGCCTCTGAGTCAGAGCACAGATGATCACACCCACTACTATACTAAACACTCCCAGCCTCAAATCAAAACAAACAGGCCTAACCTCAAGTATAGGCCTGTTTAAATTTGCCTACACTGATATCTTAAACCCAGAAAAATCCTATTCTAGCACCTACCTAAAGGTAGATGGTGCTACAGCAGTATCTCACAAAAGTGAGTACACCCCTCACATTGTAAATATATTATTATATCTTTGCTACAATGTAAAGTAGTAGTGAGTGTACAGCTAGTATAACAGTGTAAATGTGATGTCCCCTCATTGCTGTCCCCTCAGCCATTAATGTCTAAACCACTGGCAACAAAAGTGAGTATACCCTTAAGTGAAAATGTCCATATTGGGCCCAATTAGCCCTTTTTCCTCCCCGGTGTCATGTGACTTGTTAGTGTTACAAGGTCTCAGGTGTGAATAGGAAGCAGATGTTATAAATTTGGTGTTATCGCTCTCAATCTCTCATACTGGTCACTGGACGTTCAACATGGTACCTCATGGCAAAGAACTCTCTGATGATCTGAAAAAAAGAATTGTTGCTCTACATAAAGATGGCCTAGGCTATAAGAAGATTGCCAAGACCCTGAAACTGAACTGCAGCATGGTGGCCAAGACCATACAGCGGTTTAATAGGACAGGTTCCACTCAGAACAGGCCTCTCCATGGTCGACCAAAGAAGTTGAGTGCACATGCTCAGCATCATATCCAGAGGTTGTCTTTGGGAAATAGACATATGAGTGCTGCCAGCATTGCTGCAGAGGTTGAAGGGGTGGGGGGTCAGCCTGTCAGTGCTCAGACCATACGCCAGGCACTGAATCAAATTGGTCTGCATGGCTGTTGTCCCAGAAAGAAGCCTCTTCTAAAGATGATGCACAAGAAAGCCCGCAAACAGTTTGCTGAAGACAAGCAGACTAAGGACATGGATTACTGGAACTATGTCCTGTGGTCTGTTGAGACCAAGATAAACTTTGTTTCAGATGGTGTCAAGCGTGTGTGGTGGCAACCAGGTGAGAAGTACTAAGACAACTGTGTCTTGCCTACAGTTAAGCATGGTGGTGGGAGTGTCATGGCCTGGGGCTGCATGAGTGCTGCCGGCATTGCGGGAACCATGAATGCCAACATGTACTGTGACACACTGAAGCAGAGCATGATCCCCTCCCTTCGGAGACTGGGCTGCAGAGCAGTATTTTAACATGGTAATGACCCCAAATACACCTCCAAGATGACCACTGTCTTGCTAAAGAAGCTGAGGGTAAAGGTGATGGACTGGCCAAGCATGTCTCCAGACCTAAACCCTATTGAGTATCTGTGGGGCATCCTCAAACGAAAGGTGGAGGAGTGCAAGGTCTCTAACATCCACCAGCTCCGTGATGTCATCATGGAGGAGTGGAAGAGGACTCCAGTGGCAACCTGTGAAGCTCCAGTGAACTCCATGCCCAAGAGGGTTAAGGCAGTGCTTGAAAATAATGGTGGCCACACAAAATATTGACACTTTGGGCTCAATTTGGGCCTCACTACTTTACATTGTAGCAAAGTGT
This sequence comes from Aquarana catesbeiana, assembly GCF_042186555.1. Classification (NCBI taxonomy): domain Eukaryota; kingdom Metazoa; phylum Chordata; class Amphibia; order Anura; family Ranidae; genus Aquarana; species Aquarana catesbeiana. The sequence continues at coordinate 211,643,260 of NC_133335.1, forward strand.
CGTCATTTCTTCAGTGTTGTCACATGAAAAGATATAATAAAATATTTACAAAAATGTGAGGGGTGTACTCACTTTTGTGAGATACTGTATATATATATATATATATATATATATATATATATATATATAAACAAAGAACATTTTAGATTGTAAGCTCTAACGAGCAGGGCCCTCCTGTATTGATTTGTATTATAATTGTACTATTTGCCCTAACGTTGTAAAGTGCTGCACAAACTGTTGGTGCTATACAAATCCTGTATTATAATAATAATAGTCATTATACAATTTTAGCTGGTTAGCAGCTCTCAGAAAGTAGGGGAAGGCTGGTCAGCTATAAACGCTGAGATACCAAGTTCAAGCTGGCTGCCCACCTCTATACAGAGGAAATATAACATAATAAAATTAAGTGGATGTCTTTCAGAGTGAATAATAGCAGAAAACCTGAATCCATCACAAAGCGCCATTTTAATTACTAGAATTGTAAGCATTAATTGGAATAAATCCTTTTGGCAAAGTAAATTTTTGTCTTCAGTAAAAATTGTATTGTTTTTTTTTAAGATCTTGTTATCTTGTTGATATTAAAGTGAATGACGCAAGTAGGTTGTCCTGGCTTTTAGTAGATTCCTGCTGCAATGCCAATTCCTTCCTAACAAGCAGATTAGCTTTCAGCTGGACAGTCACAGTTTAAATGCAATGCGTATGCTGGGGAATAAGGGGATTTGGTTAGAGTTTATTTTAGATAAATGTGTTTCTGATGGAACCATCGCAAAGCAACATTGACGTGTATGATATATGTTTAAAAGCAACACTGGTATGTGCTATCAAAGCTGTGATAGAGAATGTCCTTAAAGCTCACTTTTTCCAGTTACACTATCACAAACATAACATGTCTAAAACAGAACCATCGGACAAAAATCATTTGCACTATTGCCTAAAATTTGTCACAAGAAAATTATGATAACCTTGAAAATATATTACTGCTTCAAAACTAGTTACATAGGATAAGCTCAAGGCAATAAAAAAAAACTACCGTTTATGAACTTTTCATAACCAACTATTTGAAACTCATAACCAACCAATTGACCTCTATTGTCCAATTTTTCCTCCAATCCATAGCTAAGTCATAGAGATCATTTAGCCAGGTACTGGCACAAAGTCTCTGTAAGTAATGGTTTACTAAATTGGGATGGGAAGTCTCAGCATGTCTGTCTCTTATGTTTCTATTGACTTTCATTGCTCTTTTCTGATTGGACCAGATCGGGTACCAGAGGGGAGAATGTGATGAATGAGAGGATCTTGGGCCGTGTAGTTCAATCTTCTTTATATGGAACTGCACTCTGTGAGGAAAAAAAACTACAGTTCCCAGGAGTCCCAGCAAAGTGGTATTACTGGTCTATATTCCTGCATTCGAAATACACAGGATAGGATGTGGGTCTGCCCCTGCTGTGCAGAAGACATGCTGGATTTGTTAAGACGGTTGCAAAACCACCCTTTTTTTTTAGCAGATACTGACATATTAGTTTACCACAATTTATTCCTACCCTCATATCAAGACCCCATCCATCAAACAGACCACTTGCAAAAAAAAAAAACTTGCACTGACTTGGTTAATTCACCATCTGAATCTTCATAGAATCACACAAATATTCTCCTTTTTTATTTCTCCCACTCATTCTTTCTGCTAACGTACTGAAACTGCCTTCATTGGGAAGCAGAAGCACCCAATAGTTTAATCTGTTTAACGGCCTACCGACTTTGACTAGGAGAGAACCAGTGAACTGTATCAGGAGGTCACCACCATATGGGCCCCAACAAAGCCAGCATATTATATTCACTGTCCTCCCTTTCAGATAGTTTTGTTGTTTGCTCCATTCGAGAACATTACTAAACTTCTGGTATTTTTCATAACAGAAAATCTATTATCAGTTTTTTTAAGACCTGCGGGCAGACTTGAACTGGGGTCACGAAAAGGCGCTTGGCAGCAACTTGTCTCTCCTGTCATCGTTAGCATGGTTGGGCTTGGTATAGAGCTAGGGGGTTGTACATGCTGATTTCTTGTTGATTCTAATTTTCTGTGTGAGCTGACTTTTAAGAATATACTCACAGCTTCACTCAAATTGGTTTAGTTAGTTCCTCCTGGTTAAATTGAGGCTCAAATGTTACTCAGAGGGTGTATACATTCTGTGGCTCCTACGGGGGTGGGCTACAATCTCAATCTGAAAAAATGGCCCAGCTACTTCAATGCAATAAGAACCTAATTTTTTTACTCCATATAAGCTTATTCATTAATCACAAAGTGTCACGTACCTGGTAGGGGGTGGAAGTGCTGAGAGGGGGCTTTCCTTGCGGCTGAGTGCAGGGCACCCCTAAAGGTGGTGACAGGGACTGCTATGCCCAAAGAAGCAGGGGTTGCCAGCTGTGACAGGCTGAAGTGATGAGATGTCTGCTGGATGGTGGCTGGATGAGCAGGATGCACTGCTGGGCAAGAGTCCCTCAGACATACCAGATGAGACATGGCAAAAGGGAGAGCCAGAAGCAGGGTTAGGAGCCAGGCCAGTAGTCATACACCAATCAGCCAGGGGTAAGGCAGCAAGCAGGGTCAGGAGTAAGCCGGGGTCACACACTGGTAATCAGGCAGCAGCGAAGTCCAAAGAGCAAGCCAAAGGTCACACATGGATCAGCAGGCAGAAGCGAAGTCAATGGAGCCAGCCGAGGGTCAAGTCAGCAATAGAGACAAAACAGGTCAAAGGCAGCCAGGTCGGTAACAGGAAATCCAATATCAGGAAGAGAAACTCAGGAACACGCGGGGGAGCTGAAGATCAGCCAGCAACTTGTGGATCAGTCTGCTGGCTTTAAATAAGACACTGAGTGCCAGGATCTGTCACGCCATGTGTGCGCTAAAGTTCATGCCCCCCGGTGCGAGCGCATGTGCATTCGCATTGGCAAACGCCTGAGTGCCCGTAATCTGTGAATTTCCTGATTATTACTAGCAGATGTGCCCGTTCTTCTTCGAACCATTCTCTGACACAAAGATACAGTGGAGGAGGTGAGCGCAGACCCAAATTGTTTTAGGATGTCAGATACTGGACTGCACATTAAAGTATATTTAAACCCAATCACTAAAATTTTTGTATAAGCTTTAACATATTAATGATATTTCAACAGTCAATTGCAATGTTTTTAAACTTGCAGTTTTTATTAAAATAATACTTGGTGATCCCACCATTAAAGTGGAGTTCCACCCAAAAGTGGAACTTTCGCTTTAAGCACTCCTCGCCCCCTGACATGCCACATTTGGCATGTAATTTTTTTTGGGGGGGGGAGTGTGTACGCATTTTTCATCAGACTTTCTGTCCCACTTCCTGCTTCCTATCTTCAGCCGCCTAGGTGACTCCTCCTCTCGCCCTAGGTGGTCCCTCCTTGCCAGCAATCTTCTGGGACACAACTCAGGTCCCAGAAGATCGGCTGGCCAGTAGGAGAGCGCAGCCCGACTCGCACATGCGCAGTGCGCACAGTTACCATGATGGCTCCGAGGAGAGGAGGGGGAGAGGAGCTAGCCTGCGGGCGGTCACATCGCTGGACCATGGGGCAGGTAAGTGTCAGTTCACTAACAGTCAGCAGCTATGCTTTTTGTAGCTGCTAGCTTTTAATAAACTAAAAAATGGGTGGAACTCCGCTTTAAGGTCTTTGTTCAAACACTTTCTGTTAAAAGGTGACAGCAGTCTGCCTGTCTGTCTCTCTTTCAATAGTACTCCTGAGTTGTCATCCTGTCACATGGGCCTCCGATAGTAACATTGATTTGCCCATGTGCACAGGTACTACAGTGAGAGTCAGAAAATATTTTCTACTATAAAACAATTTATTTTGCACATTACTGTATAGCTGACATACACAGCTGACTGCTTAATGTTGACTCAGCTGTGCAGCTCATTGTCAACTGTTTTGGCTACAATCAGGTTGATGCCTTGCCAAATCATGATGCCAATCTGATCAAGCACAAAAGTCAGCAGCTGCTTCTCCTTCTGAATAGTTCATATCAGTCTAACAACCTTCCCGTTGAATTTTAACTTGTTTTGTGGACCTAAGGTGATTTAAATTAAAGCAGAATTAAACTATTCTGTCCTTTGCAGTAATGAAACAAATATTTGTAACTCCTTTGACCCCGTGTGGGTGGCTCCATTTTATTTAAATCTTCAGTTGCCATGGCATTGCACATGTGATCAGATATGACACCAGCCATTTGAGGGCTTGAAAGTGATTGATGACGTATGCACACTGGCAGCTGTGACAGTTCTAACCAGGCATGCTTTGAATGTAGCATACTTTGTGCATGTGCTAGTATGCAAAATGTAAAAGGAAACAGTTAAAGTGTTGCTAAACCCAGGACATGCATTCACTGTATCTGGTTTCCCACAGTACACAGAACATGGAAATGCAGTTATTTTAGTAAATATAAACTGCTAAATACCTTTTTTCATCAGCAGTTAGAGCAGTCTTGTGACTTCTATCAGTGCATGGTTAAAGCCATAGCTCCCATCTGTCCCTGATTTTGAGGGACTGTCCCTGATTTGTCCCTCTGTCCCTCGTTCCTCCTCATTTGTCCCTCATTTTGGTCTGATCTATATAGTTGTACATAAAATGCACTTTCCTCCAAATTCTAAATTGCTGCATTTGTAAATTTTAAGAGCCAATAGTAGTGGTAAAAAAAAGCACTTCTGGATTTAATTACCCTTTTTTGTTGGTTAATTCTACTTAAGGAGGTGTGGCAGGGGGCATGTCCTATGCCTACATACGTTTGCTAGTAGGTGTCCCTCATTCCCATCTCAAAATGTTGGGAGGTATGTTAAAGCTTGTAGGAGGAGTTTTCATTCTGTTCTGACTGTCCTATCAGGATACAGGATCCCAGAAACCCTGACTGGAGGGAGGGACCGGATGTGGACTCTGTGTCGGACCGTCGGCTGAGCCCATGAAGCCCGCAAGTCTCCCCTGAGATGGCCGAGTAGGGAAGGGCTGTCTCATGCCTCCCGACTTGGGTCAACCCCCCCCCCCCACCTTTTGCCTGTATGATCCCGCCATGGTCGCCATTGCGGTCACCGTAGACGGGACATGGGGAAGATCCCCATCCCTCAGAGCGCTGGGCGTGTGCCTGACCCTCCGTGCGTCCAGCACACTAGGAGAGCCGTGCGGAGCCATCAACCCAGCAGATGGGATACGGCACTCGAGTCCAGGAGCCTGCACAAGCAGACGGAAAAGAGTGAGAAGGCTGTTGGAGACGGGAAATAGACCTCCTAAAAACCACAAGTAACATTGGCACTGATTATACGCTATGGGACCAAATAATGCATCCAAAAGAGCATGGTGAGATAAATACAGGACTGACAGATAAAAGTGTTTGATGTTTTGTGAGCCCGGGATGCCTGAGGTGTTTTGCATGTGCTTAGACGGACACTGATTTTTTATTTTTTTTCTTCTGCCTGATACTGACATGCTGACACACTGATGGCAAAGTCAACTTGGTGATGGTATAACGGCCTTATTTGGTTACCCCTGCCACAAAATGTGCGAGTATTAAAACTGTGTTGGGAAAACCGGGTCAAAATAAAAAAGGAGAGAAAAGGTTAAGGGTATTTTTGCAGTAACACAAAGAACCGTTTATACCTGAAAATCCAGAGACTCCTGCATACCCGAAAAGAGTGAGACTCGCACACACCTGAAAACTTGTTAGCGGGCAGTGGGATATAGAGGTAATAAACATTGATGAATGTATAGATTTGCCTGTATTAGTGGAAGCCTATTGGGTCGGATTCACTCACGTAGAGTTTAAAAAAAGAGGGGTACTTTGATGGTACAGTGTTCCAACCGGGAAGTGGAGACTAAACTAGGAGCCACCTGACTAAACCGATTAAATTAAAACGCCCGTATTAACGGGAAATGAGAGGTAAATCAGTGAAAGGGGCCGCAGCCAATGTGCATGCACGGAACTGTAGCCAGAGACAAATGAAATCCAGGGTGGGCATGCACAATGGCCCCTCTATGCGAACGCGCGCGCTAACGCGAGTGCCAAAGCGCTAATGTGCTAACGCGCATGCGCCAATGTGCTAAGTTGCTAATGTGCTACTGCGCATGCGCGCATGCACGTACGCTGGTGGCAATCCTGGCACACAGCACCCTATATAAACAGAGAGTCTGCCTAGCATCAGTGCTGGATTGTCTTCAGCTTGTTCCTGTGTTCTTGTTGCTACTCTGCCTGATTGACCTTGTTCCTGAAAACCAGGCTATCTTCTGACCATTCTCTTGGATCTCCCCTACCTGCTGAACCTGCCTCTACCTGCAATACTGACCTTGGCTTGAACTTATGATTACGGCTCTGCCTCCTGATTCTGCACCCCGCTGCCCATCTGTTGCCAACCTCTGCCTGTTTCTGACTACGGTTTTGTCTTCTGACTTGGTACCCTGCTGCCAGTCTGTTGCCGACTCCTGCCTGTTCCTGATTCTGCAGTTGATCCTGATCTGGCTCCCGCTGAACAAGTTTGGTGATCAGTTTCCACATCTCCTCAGCAGAGGTTCCTGTATCTCCAAGTTCCAGCCTCCTGCCTGCAGGCACCTGCACCCTTTCGTTCCCCTCGCACGCCTTGTACCCACCACCAGGGGTGCTTGGACCGGAACCGTGCAAGAGGCCACCATCATTTCGGGCTCCACTGTAAGGTACGTGACAGCAAGTCCAGGAACTATCAAAAAATATATGGTCCAAGAAGGGAGTAAAGAAAGCCAGGGCAAACAAGTGACGGCTAAAAATAAAACATCAGAAGGCAGCCAAAAGATTGGAGTAAGAAAACAGTTTGAATATGCAGAACCCAGTTTAGTGGGGAACGAGGTATCCATGGCTTCAGAAGAAGAAGCCAGAATGGAACCCAAACAAAAAAAACAGCTACCAACCAAGAGTGAAATGGCTGAAATGTTTGCAAGATTGGAAACATTTAAAAGGAGAGATAGCAACCCTCCATGAAGATATGAACCATATAGTTAAAAGGGTGGAAGACACTGAGGTTAGGCTGGACATGCAGGGAGAGGAGATAAAAAAACTCAAGGCACAACTAAATGAGATGCAGAAAGATTAGGGGAGTACATTATACAAAATTGAAGACCAAGAGAACCGGAACAGAAGGAAGAACCTCAGGATCAGAGGTCTCCCGGAGACACAAGGAGAAAAGTAGGACTTGCAGGAAAAAATGGACACAATCTTTGGGCATATGATAAAGTCATCAAGTGCAGCCACTCAAATTAAGTTTGAAAGAATACATCGGATCAGAAAACCCGCTGAGATTGCTGGGGATGTCCCAAGAGATGTCATCGCAAGATTCCATAACTTCCAAGATAAAGAACAGATTAGGGTATGCCTGAAAAACAACTAATCAGCGAAATATGGAGAGACAACCCTGCAGATCTTCCCAGACCTGGCAGCTGAGACCTTGGCCAGGAGAAGAATCCTGCAACCCCTGCTTGTCCAGCTTAAAGCACATAATGTCCAATACTATTGGGGCTTTCCAGCCTGTTTAACAGGACACAAAGAAGGTTGTTCTGCAGTGTTAAGATTCCCAGAAGATACACCAAAATTTTGTAATCGCTTAAATGTACCACTAATAGAAATCCCGGGCTGTTGGGAATGAACTGAAAATGTAGATGACTCTGAAGTATCGCAAGCATGGCAACCTGTCCTTAAAGCAAAAAGATCAGAAGGGAAGAAGAAGTAAAAGTTAAAGGATCCTGAAAATCAGTTTGGGAGCATAAATTGTGCCTGAAAAGGCAAATAGGAAAGGGGCTCTTGGTACGGGGGAGGGGGAGGTGCAGGAAGGGAGGTGGGGGGGGGAGGGGAACGGGCAGAGGAACCCCCCAAAAAAAAATCTGGGGGGAGCATCTGAGCATCTGATGGTGGCTGATCTGAGTTCAACCTCTAGGGGGCTAACCGTGGGGCCGGGAGAAGTAAGTGGGGCCTCAGTTTGCTGGGTCATGGGAGACCTTTTTCCCCCAAGCGGGAGGGTAAGGATGGGGGAGGGTGGGGGAGGGAGAGGGAGGTGGATGTGATGTGGGTGGGGGGGGGGGATGGGTTAGAGAGGGCACTCACTGTATCGACACCTGCTCCTACGGTTGGTTTGGAGTTGAAAATTTATTTCTACAATAGGAAAAGATGTCTAGCCTGAACATAATATCTTACAATGTAAGGGGCTTGAATCCTCCCATTAAGCGTGCTAACATAATGGGCGAATTGAAATATCTGAAAGCAGAGGTGGTAATGTTGCAGGAGACACATCTTTCTCTTGGTAAGAGTCAAGAAATGTTTTCTAAAGATTTTCCAGTTTGGTTCTATGGAGATTCCCCCATTAGTTGTGCAAAAGGAGTCGCTATAGGGTTCGCCAAGGGGGTAAGGTTCGAGTTAGAAGAGAGACTGACTGACCCTGAGGGGCGTTATCTTTTTCTGAGAGGAAAATGAAACGGATTTGAATGCTCATTGGCAAACATCTACAGCCCTAACAAGAACACAAACAGATATCTACTGGGGGTGTTGGTGAAGTTGGAGGAATTTAAGAAGGGGGGTCCATAATAGCAAGGGATTTTAATCTCTGTTTGGAACCAGGAAGAGATAGTACGTCCCATGCATGGGGGACAGGAGGGGTTTAGATTAATAAATTGAAAAAGAAGCTGCATTAGTATCAATTGGTAGACGTGTGGAGGATGCAACATAACAATGTAAGGGATTACACATTTTACTCCCCCGTGCATGCGACATACTCGAGACTAGATTTTTTTCTAGTGGAGCACTGGCTACTCGAGGCTGTAATCAGTACAAATATTGGTACAATGACCTTCTCAGACCATGCGCCTGTGAGCTTACAACTGAAAATGGGGGAGAGTCAAAATAAGGGTAATAGTTGGAGGTTAAACAAGGACTTCCTCCACGATAAAGAAATCGATAAGCGAATAAAAGAAGAATTAGAAATGTATTTCAAAATAAATGTTCCAGGGGAGGTCTCGGAGGCCACAGTCTGGGAGGCTCATAAAGCCTATATTAGGGGTATTCTAATGATGGTTGGATCTGAGAAAAAAAAAAAGAAATGAGAAAGATAAGTTAGCCTTTACAAAAGAAATCTATGATTTAGAACAACAACATAAGATAACTGGTGATGGGGAGGTGTTGTTAAGGCTATACAGGAAAAGAGAGGCCATGCGGGACCTAGTGGAACAAGAAACACGCAAGGTATACAATCTAATGTTGGGTCCAGCTGCAAAAAATGTATCAGATGATACTTTGCCGTTGCAGTGGGTTAGTTCAATTACTTACCTTGGGGTCAAAATAACAGCCAACCCTAATGACTACATATCACTAAATCTCCTTCCACTAGTGACCAGGCTTAAACAGAAAATATTAGCATGGAAGAACTTACCCCTTTCGTTACTGAGAAGGGTTAGCCTTATTAAAATGAAATTTCTTCCAGTGATATTGTATTTTTTACGACATTGTCCGGTATGGGTCCCAGCTTCTTTCTTTAAGTCTCTAAATGGCATAATATGATCTTTTATTTGGTCACCACAATCACCTCGCATAAGTATCAAAATCTTGCAGGAGCCATGGGGTCAGGGAGGACTGGCATTACCTGACTGGCAGAAATATTATCTGGCAGGACAGATGGTGTTTGCTAGGAGGTGGCTGATGGCGGACAACAGTGATTCTGCTACGGTTGTAGAGGGGGGTCATATGAGAGTTTGAGGTTGGCTTTAAACAGGGGTCAGAGATCTTGCCTCCCTTTAACAGGTTCGATGAAGGCCACCATAAAGGCATGGGAGATTACTACCACCATGATGTCCCCTAGTTACACTGGAATTACGCCCTCAACCCCACTATGGATGAATCCCTGTCTTTCACACTTCTTCTCTTTTTCAGATCCTGCGCTGTGGGCGTCTAGGGGTATTAAGCTCCGCCATGCTTTTCAGGCCCAGTTTACTGGCCAAAGAATTGAATATGCACCGTCAGCACTGGAATCCCTCTTGTCCACAGAGGAATTAGCTAAACCCCTATCCTTAGTATATACATTTCTTTCTAAAAAAACGCCTGTAGGAATATCGAAATGTAGGGAACGATGGGAACAAGAAATCACAGATATAGAAGGGGAGGATTTGGATGACATGTGGGATCACCCATTTAAGTATCTGGTGTCTGCAAGAGACCGTCGAATTCACTTTAAGTTCCTTCATCGAGTATATTTTATGCCAGCCAGGTTATCTCGCATTTATCCCACAGTGAGCAGTCAATGCTGGCGATGCCCCCATTCCCCTGCTGCTGCGGAGCATGTTTTCTGGAGCTGTCCGCAAATCCAGATTTTCTGGTCGGACATTACAAAATGTCTTACAGAGGTATTCGGTGTCCCGGTCCCTCTGACTCCTAGGGTTTGCTTGATTGGTTTGGTAGAAGAGGTGGTCCCCTCTAGGGCACTTCGCACTTTGCTGAATATTGGCCTGTTTTATGGTAGAAAGGCTATACTATTAAATTGGAAGAAGCCTGCTGCACCCACACTATCATATTGGAAAGGACTGGTCAACTCGGTCATACACTTATACAAAGCAACATATAGATCCAGAGGCTGTGATAAGAAATTCAAAAAGGTTTGGCAGGCCTGGCTAGACTCCTCAGCTACTGTGGGCTAGAAAGGTTAAAATAAATGTATAATGGTGGCCAACTAAGGCTTAGAGCTCATGAGTGATAACACAACATGCAGAAAGGAAGTCCCTATCTACAAAAATACTACAGGGTGTCTACCCCCAATGGATGTTTATATGTCTGATGTTAATTAAGCAGGGTATAAAGTTCAACCTGTCATAAGGTGTGCATCATCACATGGGTAGTCTATGGTACCGGTCGGGTAGGGAGGGTGGGGGATGGGGAAGAGGGAAGTTAGTTGTATTATGTTAGGCTTATCTGTGGCCCTGCGAGGCCATTACTGATGTGGTATGTTGCCCATTGGTTGTATGTTTGTTATGTGTTATGTCACAAAATTCAATAAAAAGAATAAAAAAAAAAAAAAAAAAAAAAAGGTATACAATCTAATTAAAAAAGAAAGATATATAGGCGGTAATAAACCGGGTAAATTCCTGGCAAAGGTTCTGAGAAAAAAGAAAACTATCAACTATATAGAAAAAATAAAAACAATGTCAGGGGACATCAGACATAAAACCAGAGATATCGTTAAAATATTCCAAGACTACTTTGGGGGATTATACGCAATTAACAAGAAAGATACCCAAGACGTTAGGGGAAAAAAACAAGAAAAAATAAAAGCCTATCTAAAAGATATTGGATTATTTAAAATTGCGGAAACTAAACAGAGTGTCTTAGAGGCCCCCATATCAGAGGAGGAGTTAAGAAAAGCATTCCAGGAAACACCAGTTGGCAAAAGTCCTGGCCCCGATGGGCTGACAGTTTTATATTACAAAAAATTCCAGGATCAACTAATCCCCAAAATGTGCTCTTACATGAACGGGTTTGGGGATAAATGGGAGATGAGGAAGGAAGCGTTGGAAGCCAACATTGCCATTATTTTGAAAGAAGGTAAGGATAGCACACTCTGTTCCAGTTATAGGCCCATATCACTCCTAAATGCAGACACGAAACTATTTGCCAAAGTTCTAGCTGAAAGGATGAAACGGATAATAAACGAGATCATACACCCAGATCAGGTAGGGTTCATACCAGGAATAGAGGGGAGGGATAATGGTATCAAAACGCTTTTGGCAGTGTAGAAAATAAAAGACAGTGGAGCCCCAGGACTACTCCTGTCAATTGACACAGAAAAAGCTTTTAACAGAGTGGACTGGGGCTTTATGCTGTGTACATTGGGCGAGATTGGACTTGGGGACAGAATGATGAGATGGATAAATGCATTATACTCCTGACCCACAGCGAGAGTGAAGGTAAATGGTCTACTTTCGGAGCCATTTGAAATGTTCAATGGCACAAGACAGGGGTGCCCAATTTCCCCATTGTTGTTTGTGCTGGCCCTCGAACCCCTCCTTATAAAGATGAAGCTAAACCCAGACATTAGTGGGTTAAAAATTGGCAAAGAAGTTTACAAACTAGCCGCCTTTGAGGACGACATTTTATTCTATGTCACCCGCCCAAGGATCACCCTTCCGAATTTGATATCTACCCTAAAAGAATACGGGAAGTTATCTAACTTTAGGGTCAACCCGGCCAAATCTGAAACATTAGACATTAAAAAAAGCAAATTGGGGGATTGCACATATCAAAAGTATTTCCCATTTATATGGGGGGAAAAAAGAACTCAACTATCTAGGAGTCAAAATAACCACATGAAAAGAGACATTATTCTAGGCTAATTTCATGCCACTCCTTAACAAGATTAAGAAAGAGTTGAATAGAATCACAAGAGGACAGTTATCGTGGGGAGGAGGAATGAACTTATATAAGATGGTAATTTTACCCGAAATTACATATATGATGCAAATGCTCCCGATTTCACTTCCACAAGCCTACCTTGGAATCTTGCACGCTACGTTTCTAAGGTTTATTTGGAGAGGGAAAAAACCTTGTATAAATTTCACACAGTTAAGTAAAGACAAAAGATATTAGAAAGTATTATGAGGCAATTGCTTTATCACAAATAATAGAATGGGTTAAAAATAATAAAGAAAAACGTTGGGTCAAAATGGAAAATATAATCAGCAAAGTCACGATGGGTAAGATAGTTTGGATTCCACCACATTTAAGAAAACTTAGCATGGAAACACAGGACATCACAAGACACGTACATGAGACAGGGTAAAATTTGCACATTTCAGGAACTAAAAGATAAGTGCGAACTGCTAGTCATAGACCCATGGCGGTACAACCAACTGAATCATTTTATTAATACACTCCCGCAGCCAATTAGATCGGCCGAAAATCTACAGCCTTTGGAGAAAATCTGCATGGAGAAAAAAGGGAAGGGGGGATCTCTAAGATTTATACAGTACTAATAGAAACAGGGGGTACGGAGATCCCACCATTTATTAAGAAGTGGGAGAAGGAACTAGATATTAAGCTTAAAAAAACGGAGATAAGGCAGATACTGAGGAGAGTTAAAGCCACATTGGTTAACTGCAAGTTATTGGAGTTAAAGTGGGGTTCCACCCAAAAAAAAAATACATGAAAAATCCTTAAAAAAAAAACAAAAAAAATTTGGATATTTTTTTTTTTTTATAACTTACCTCTAAATGCCTGTTGCTAAGGGGTCCCTCGTAGTCTGCCCCTTCCAGTGCCTGGGCTGGTGACATCACTTCCCCCTCGGCACAGGAAGGGCTCCGCTCTGCGCCCTCCCTCCTGTCAATCATCTGGGACCCATTACAGGTCCCAGGTGACTGAGCGGCCAATCACGGTGCGCGGCGCCGCTCGCGCATGCGCAGTGGGTGCCAGGCTGTGAAGCCACAGCCCGGCGCCCACAGTTGCAATGCCGGCGCCGCTGTGAGGAGGGGGAGACGAGCGGGGCTTCGATCCCCCGCATCGCTGGACCCTGGGACAGGTAAGTGTCCAATTAAAAGTCTAGTCTAGTATTTGTAGCTGCTGACTTTTAATTTTTTTTTTTTTTTTGACACGACCTCGGGTGGAACTCCTCTTTAAATTATAAGTGCTTGGCAAGAATGTATATCACTCCCGATAGAGCACATAAATTTCAGATCGAAACATCGCAACTCTGTTGGCCGGGATGCCAAGAGATTGGGACAATGGCACATATTTGGTGGCAGTGCCCGGAAATTAAAAAATATTGGGGGGAGGTAAGGCGAATTATTAGAGAGATTACCAACACTGAAATCCCAGACGACCCTTGGGTGTGCCTATTTCATGGGAGCAAAATGCCCACAAAGACATACTTGAAAACGTTAATACCACAGCTCACTAATGCGGCCAAAAGCCTTATACCTAGATAATGGCAAGAGAAAGGAAGACCCACGTTGCAGGACTGGTTCAATAAAATTAATGAAATTCAAAGCCTAGAATATTTAAGGTTCAGTGAAGGGATGGTAATGGAAGAATTCGAGAAGAAATGGAGGGATTGGGTGGAGTACAAGTGTTCATTGAAGTGTGCCAAGGTGATGGGTATATAGATTGGGGCCCTAAAGCAGCTAGACTGATAATATTCGAGAAGGAGAGAAGAGTGGAGGTTAGATCCGATAGGAGTAAAAGGGGAGTCGGAGCAGGAGTTGGGTATGAAGTGAGAGTGGTGAGGGTGGGGGGTACTGGGGGGGGGGGGGGCATGGGGTTTTTCTATGTGAGGGGAAAAAAAAGGAGGGAATAAAATTGTAATGGGGTTTTTTTTTTCTAATATATTATGAACAATTTGTAAAAGTCAGATTGAAATGCCACAATGATGTGATAATGAGAAGGGACGTGATTGAACTGAAAAGTTGAAACAAGACCCTCGGAAAAAACTTCGCTGAAGTGGCAAAAAAAAAAAAGGATGCAGGATCCCTGATCCTCTGTCTGGACAGTGCTGATTGGCCCTGTGCTGATTGTACTCTCCCAAGAAAAAAAAAACTCTCCAGAAATACACAGCAAACTGAGCATGTGCAGCTTGTCCCCTAGCCTCTGTTCTATCAGGAGATCAATTGGGGACTGTGGAAGAAGGGAGGATCAGAGAAGACAGGATCAAACAACCTTTTTACACAGTGCAGAGGATTAACCCCTTAGGTTCTACTGTGAGTATAACAAGCATGTTTTACTGCATACTACAGACTGATTTTACTGTTGTGGGTTTAGTAACACTTTAACACAATAGCATTGGAAACTAATTAAAAATATAATGTATGAAACATTTCCAGTTCTCATATAGGCTAACATGTAGGAAGGTGCAGTCTACTTTCTACACTGTAGGTGGCACTCGCCCACAGTGGCACTGCAGTTGGAGAAGAAGTCAAGAGGAACATGGTTCCTCTATGGTTTCCTGGGCCACTGGGGAAGCTATCCAATTGGATGCTGCTACCCCATGGGACCTTGACAGCCATCTTGGGTCAGGCAGAGCCTAATTAAGGCCCTGGCTCCCAGGCTTGGCATGCATATGTGAGTGGGTAGAATAGGGACAAGTACCCCGCCTGTTAGGGGCAGAACTAGCGGAAGGTAAAGGTTCCTGACAAGGAGGGAACGCATAGGGATCGCAACCTGTCTAGACACCTCTCTGCTTGGGCATAAGATGGCCAGGCCGCACTCTGGCCCTCCTAACAAATGCTGTCAGTTTGGCTGGAACCTGCTCTCTTCATTGTGTTGGAATCCTTGAGTGTTTCCAGTTGGGCTGTCTTCCCTGCTGGTTTAATGGGAACTGTTTGTGCATTTCTTCAATACAAGTTCTTTGCATTGTACTTGGACTGATGTGTTATTGCACCATGCTGCACCCCACCTACAAACGTGTTAAATCATTTCAAAAGTTGTTTCCAATTTTTTTAAATCTGCATCTTTCATTAAAGTGCTACTTTATGAATCTGCCATGAAGATCCTTGTTCAGGCACTTCTTATTATGAGATGAAAACTGTCTCCCAATCGTTCTCCTGCATTAAAGAAGATGCATTATTATCCCATGTGCCCCTGGTGGAAAATATAATCAGCCACGCATTGCACAGATATGGTCCACTGTTGTCACTATCAGAAAGCTTGACTAGACTTACGATGTACAGCCAATGCTGTAGCTATTGCATGTAGACATGAAGTGGCTAAAAAGAGTTAGGAGATCAGCGGCACTGAAATGCAAAAATGGGTGAAAACAAATCATTTATGAAAAAATGGCAAATGTTAATGATACAAATTACTTTGGTAATGTCTTGTTAGGGTTTAGTTCTACTTTAATTGAAAAGAATGACCTATGTCGTTTATCAGATCTCGGAAACATTTGAAACCTAAGTCCAGCCAGTTGTTTATTTAGCTTTGGATAGGGTAGAAAGAGTTGACATTTATGTCAGGTGGTTATATCTCACTGTGATCCCATGGGGAGAGATTTTCCCTCACTTACTAATTGTCTGACACTCCTACAAAAAATGGAGGTTACAATTTCCAACAGGAGAGGGAGAAATGGATATTAATATAGAGATTGTTAGATGTTATATTGCTTCCTCACACTACTAAAGTTAGATTTTATTTTTCTCTGGGATAGCAGACGTCTAATCCAGTCAACAAGCTCCTGTTTATAGGATCCCCAAACTTTTTTGGAGTGCCATTGTTCCCCCCTGATCAGCTGGTACCAGCTTTCTGCCCCACACTCCACTCCTGACTAATGCTACTTGCAAACAAAGCCAAACTAATTTTAAAAGTTAATAGAGCCTTCTGTGGGAGGGAGGTCAGATAATGCAGGTAGGGTTCCATCAGAGGTTGCTGGGGGTTCTTTGAACAGTGATGGATTGATCTCCTGCCTAGAGTAACCTCCAATATTAGGGGGCTCCTTTCCACTGATCCCCAATGTAAAGGGATACTTTTCCACTGAACCCCATGGTAGAGGGTGCCGTCTTCCACTTATCACCAATGTAAAGGGATATTTCTTCCCTGAGCACAGAATAAGGGGTCCCTTCTCCCACTGATCACCAATGTAAGAGGGCCCTTCTCCCAATGGCCACCACGGTAAGAGGCCACTTTTCCAGTGACCACCAATATAAGTGGGACCCTTGTCCCCTGACTGCCAATGTAAGGGGGTGCTTATTGACTAGCCACTATTGTAAAGGAGCACAACAATCTTCACTGACTATCTGTCTGGCCAGTATTATTTTTCTTTTTTATTTCTTGATTATTATTGAGAATAATTTTGTTTGATAGATGATAGTGGGTATTCCACCATATTCTCTAGGTATGCCACTTTCTTTACTGCTTTATTTTAAAGCTACTATAAGTTACTGACAATACTAAAGCTGGGGTTCCCCGATATGTGAACATTTTTCATGTTGAAAAGATGTGTGTGGGAATGTCAGTGAGTAGATTAAAGCCCGACTCAGGTCAAAACTTTTCATTTAATTTTGAAGTGGTCAAAGGTTACAGCCTGTGTCAGTATTTTACTGCCTCTGTGTCTCTGTTAGGAAGATTTCACTTTACAGGAAGTTATCGGAAATCTCTCCAATGGGGGCACAGAAAAAACAAATTTTAACAAAATGAGAAAGGGTTAGAGCTTGCTTTTATTGCTGTCGGAGCCTTTCTGTCTCCATGATAACCACTCACCCCATTTCCTGTATGGGTAATACAGGCACAGGAAGTAAGGGAAATCTACCCAATGGCATCACAAACAAAATTAAAAACCAATGTAGCACACCCCCTTAAGGGCTGCAGATGAACTGGGAACCCCCACCCTGCACAGCCGAGCACACCGAATTTTCACAGGCACTCCAGAGTCAGAGAACAATCAGTGACTTTATTTTTTTTGTTATTTATTGAGGGATAATAACTTGGATAGGGATGGGAGATTATGGAATGCCCATTTGACTTCAACAACAAACTTCAGGGACAACTCTTCCTATATACAGTCTCTACCTCTTCCTCCAGCACTCACTTGCTTGCAGAACCCAGCTGGAACACTGTGAAGATCTGACAGTCACTCAGTCAGATTGAAAGCAATAGCCCATTACAGGAAGGAACCCAAGGACTATTGGTTGTGTAGCAAATTTCAGTGTCCAGCTTTCTTAACTCCTGTGGCTACTGATCCCAGCACCACCTCTTCAGGCACTGCCAACCCACCTGGCTGCAGCTGCCCCTTTCAGTCCTCCAGACTGGCACTCACCAGCCCACCCAACTGACTCTCAGGAGATCTCCCATGGAAGGGAATCAAGACTTGGCACAACACGGTCTTTCGGGGAGAACTGGCTACATGTGGCAGCCTACCCCCTTGTAGGTCCCCAGCAGTGCTGACCTACTCCCGTTGTTCTCACTCTTGCTTCAATGCCTCCAGGAAGGGCTTCCTCTGTGTGCAGGATCCTTCCAGCACCCGAGCCCTGGCCCCCAAGGCCACCCCCCACCCCCAGACTAGGGGGCACCCTCAAGGGCAGCCAACAGCCTCCACAGCACTATATCTCCATCTGCCACCCGACTGCCCCTGCTGGCATGACCCATGCCTATTTGAGAGGTGGCCTGCCCCCTGAGAGGCCTTTACTGGGGATCGGCTGAGGACCTCATAAATATTCCAAACAGCTCCTAACCTCCACCCACTATGTTTAGTACATTCTCCAGTGTCCCAGAAGACAGGGGGAGTCACTAGAGATGCTGCTAAGATGAGTTATCAAGGCCTGAGTCACTGAACCCTGACCCAGATTCCCAGCTCAGGCTTGGCCCTGAGCTGCAATCAATTTTCCTACACTATCCATTCTACACTAAAAAAACGACACTAATACCTAGCATACACTAGAGGGTGCTACACCAATAAATAATAAAAAAAAATGTAACTCTATATCCAAAAGTGATAATAAGCATTTGGCTAGAGTTAGACTTTAAAAGGTTAGTTAACCTTTACAAAAAAAAAACTGCCTATGCAGGTAAGAGATGTTCGTAGATTAAAACAAACTGTGCAGCTCTGACTAAAGATGAATAATACCCTTGCTATAGGTGTAGGCCAGTGATGGCGAACCTTGGCACCCCAGATGTTTTGGAACTACATTTCCCATTATGCTCATGCACTCTGCAGTGTAGTTGAGCATCATGGGAAATGTAGTTCCAAAACATCTGGGGTGCCAGGGTTCGCCATCACAGGTGTAGGCCATTTACATATCTTATGAAGCCTGAATAGAATACTCCCAGGACGTTGCTAAGTACTCCCAGGGCATTGCTAAGTGAGGCCTAGTCATCACTGCTCACCTCCACCATCACAGGAGTGAGCTCTTTCTTTAATTCAAACCCCATCACATACTCTTTCTCTCCCCTCATGCAGTATCTCTGAGCTTAGCATTTGAAAGCTCAATACCTGTGATGGTGGAGGTGATTAGTGATGACTAGGCCTCACTTAGCAACGTCCTGGAAGTATTCCAGTCAGGTTTCATAACCTATGTAAATGGCCTACACCTACAGCGAGGGCTTTATTCAACTTTAGTCAGAGCTACACAGTTTGTTTTTATCTATAGATGCCCCTTATCTCCATAGACAGTTTTGTGGTAAAGATGAACTGTCCCTTTAAGAGAATAACTGTCCCAAATGGTCTGTGTTTCTCACATCCCATCACAACGAGATTATTCCTGCCCTGCACTGGGAGAAGAAGATAGAATATGACTGGTTGCAATACTGACGAACATATTTCTACCCTCATACACATACAGTATATGAGACAGTAGTATCTGTGATTCCCAATTTGCTAACATGAATTTCCTGTTTGTGTTCATCAACATTATAATACCACAGTATCAGCATCCAATCTTCATTTCTGGTTTGTATGAAAAACAAAGCAGAGACTGAAGAGGAAACCTGATCCTAAATGTTTTTCCTCCGATTTCAGGGGCATTAAAGAAGTTCCTGTGGCAGCAGCTGGTTCTGGGCAGCCATCTCTTCTCCAGGTTCTCCAAGTTTTACTTATTACTCAAGTCAAGATATTCCGGAGATGGCACTTTATTATGTTGTAGGCAGGAGAAATGCAATTGTCTACATCATATTGTCTAATATATACTGTATCTCACAAAAGTGAGTACATCCCTCACTTTTTTGTAAATATTTTATTCTATCTTTTCATGTGACAACACTGAAGAAACTGACACTTTGCTACAATGTAAAGTAGTGAGTGTACAGCTTGTATAACAGTGTAAATTTGCTGTCCCCTCAAAATAACTCAGCACACAGTCATTAATGTCTAAACTGCTGGCAACAAAAGTGAGTACACCCCTAAGTGAAAATGTTTTAACCTTCTTGGGCATGGAGTTCACTAGAGCTTCACAGGTTGCCACTGGAGTCCTCTTCCACTTCTCTATGACGACATCACAGAGCTGGTGGATGTTAGAGACCTTAAGCTCCTCCACCTTCCGTTTGAGGATGCCCCCCAGATGTTCAGTAGGGTTTAGGTCTGGAGACATGCTGAGAGCAAAGGCATCACCTTTACCCTCAGCTTCTTTAGTAAGGCAGTGGATGTTTTGGAGGTGTCTTTGGGATCGTTATCATGTTGGAATACTGCCCTGCGGCCCAGTCACTGAAGGCAGGGGATCATGCTCTGCTTCAGTATGTCACAGTACATGTTGGCATTCATGATTTCCTCAATGAACTGTAGCTCCCCAGTGCCAGCAGCACTCATGCAGCCCCAGACCATAACACTCCCACAACCATGCTTGACTGTAGGCAAGACACACTTGTCTTTGTACCCCTCACCTTGTTGCTGCCATACAAACTTGACACCATCTGAACCAAATAAGTTTATCTTGGTCTCATCAGACCACAGGACATGGTTCCAGTAATCCATGTCCTTAGTCTGCTTGTCTTCAGCAAACTGTTTGCTGGCTTTCTTGTGCATCATCTTTAGAAGACGCTTCCTTCTGGGACGACAGCCATGCAGACCAATTTAATGCAGAGTGCAGTGTATGGTCTGAGCACTGACAGGCTGACCCCCCATCCCTTCAACCTCTGCAGCAATGCTGGCAGCACTCATACATCTATTTCCCAAAGGCAACCTCTGGAGATGATGCTGAGCACGTGCACTCAACTTTTATGGTCGACCATGGCGAGGCCTGTTCTGAGTGAAAAATGTCCTGTTAAAGCGCTGTATGGTCTTGACCACCAGGCTGCAGCTCAGTTTCAGGGTCTCGGCAATGTTCTTATAGCCTAGATTATCTTTATGTAGAGCAACAATTCTTTTTTCAGATCCTCTGAGAGTTTTTTGCCATGAGGTGCCATGTTAAACTTCCAGTGACCAGTATGAAAGAGTGAGAGCGATAACTCCAAATGTAACACACCTGCTCCCCATTCACACCTGAGACCTTGTAACACTAACGAGTAACATGACACCTGGGAGGAGAAATGGCTAATTGGGCCCAATTTGGACATTTACACTTAGGGGGTGTACTCACTTTTGTTGCCAGTGGTTTAGACATTAAAGGGGTTGTAAACCCTCGTTTAAAAAAAAAAAAATAACTAACAAACATATCATACTTACCTCCACTGTGCAGTTTGTTTTGCACAGAGTGGCCCCAATCATCGTTTTCTGGGGTCCCCCCAACGGCGCTCGCGGCTCCTCCCCGCATCGGTAAACCCCCTAGGAGAAGCACTCCCCCTGGGGGTTACTGTGTGGGCATGCTCCCGAGTCCAAAATTTGCGTCTATAGACACAGAATGCCGGACTCGGCCCCGCCCACAGCACCCGGGTCATTGTATTTGATTGACAGCGGCGGGAGCCAATGGCTGCTCTGCTATAAATCTATTCAATCAAGAGCAGAGAACCCCGGGCTGAGAAGTAGAGCACGTATTCACTGAGTCAGATTGATCCCCGCTCGGGGCTAATAATAGATTTGTGAATGCCCGAGACCAAGGGCTTTTTGGGGGCCCAATCGGGGCTCCAGCCCCCCTTAGTCCCCCTCCCGATGCCACTGCATGGGAGATACTCACCCCTTACATGGGAGATGTATGCTAGCTGCAGACTACACTGCTTAAACTGCACTATGAAGGGCTCTTCCTAGAGCAACTAACTAGTGGACACTGACAATGAAGTACTGGTGCTCCACCCCAGGGAGTCGGGTCAGGACTCAATATGTAACAAACAGATAAAGTTTGCCTTTGCTTTTAAGCAGCCTTGTAATGCCGCATACACAGGACCAGTTTTGCCGTCGGAATAAACTCCGAAGGTTTCTCCGACGGAACTCCAACGGAATTCCGCTCTAGCGGTCTTGCATACACACGGTCACGCCAAAGTCCAACCGTCCAGAATGAGGTGACGTACAACACGTACGGACTAGAAAAAGGAAATTCAATAGCCAGTAGCCAATAGCTTCCGTCTCGTACTTGCTTCAGAGCATGCGTAATTTTTGGTCCGTCGCAGCAGCATACAAATGAGCGGTTTTCCCAATAGGAATGGGTTCGGAAATCGGAAATATTTAGAACATGTTCTATTTCTAGGTCTGTCAAAATTTTCGAAAAAAAAAGTCCAATGAGGCATACACACGATTGGAATAGACGATGAAAAGCTTCCGTCTGACTTTTTCTGTCGGACATTCCGCTCGTGTGTACGCGGCTTTAGATTTAAAATTGACTCCTCTTGTATTTTTGTATGTGTGCACTGTTCTCTTTTTATATATGCAGTATATATACTAGAGAGGGTGAGGTGCACTACGGTGAAAAGACAAGTGCATAGTAATCAGGACCTCCCATAGACCATATATAAAGAAAAAAACTGAGGGATAGCTGCACAAATAATATTTAATCAAATTGGTTCCAGATGATAAAATGAGAGTATATACAGTTGCAATAAAAAGTATGTGAACCCCTTTGGAATGATATGGATTTCTGCACAAATTAGTCATAAAATGTGATCTGATCTTCATTTAAGTCACAACAATCACAGTCTGCCTAAACTAATAACACACAAAGAATTAAATGTTACCATGTTTTTATTGAACACACCATGTAATTATTCACAGTGCAGGTGGAAAAAGTATGTGAAACCTTGGATTTAATAACTGGTTGAACCTCCTTTGGCAGCAATAACTTCAACCAAATGTTTCCTGTAGTTGCAGATCAGACATGCACAACGGTCAGGAGTAATTCTTGACCATTCCTCTTTACAGAACTGTTTCAGTTCAGCAATATTCTTGGGATGTCTGGTGTGAATCGCTTTCTTGAGGTCATGCCACAGCATTTCAATCGGGTTGAGGTCAGGACTCTGACTGGGCCACTCCAGAAGGTGTATTTTCTTCTGTTTAAGCCATTCTCAACTGATGCCCCAGTTGAAGTCCAATTGGACGAAACGCGTCGGGGAGCTACACTCTTCCCTACACTTGATTTTATCCACATGATCATGTTATTTTAATTGTTTTGGGTTTTTGATGTTACCCAATAAACATACCATTTGATCTGCACCATTGGCGCATTTTATACATTTAGCTTCTATATATCTCTGGGATTCCTATGAGGTTTGGACATTCCATCTGTCTCCTTGGCCTCTTTGGATTGGCAGTCTGGATCGGTAGAACAAAGGAGGGATTCCCCTTGAGATCGGGGGTTCCTTGGATGATTACTTCCGTCTTCGATCTCTAAGCCTGTTTGATTCGGTGTCACCGGCATCTGAATCCACCATCTCTGGTAAGCGTATTGCATCTATTTCCTGTTCCAGATTGTATGCTGATGAAATACGGACCTGAAGATTTATCACTCATGTTGGACTCACTATATATATTTTATTACGGGACTATAATTTTATTTTTGGTTTAATTGAAATTTTACTCCATCACTGAACCACATCTATTTATTTTATTGTTTCAGTAGGTTACCTCTACTGATTTTTTTTATCACTCTCTAGTTTGCCCACTATCAGTGCTACATTTATATATTACACGTTTTGAATATTGGTCACATTTCATCATTGTTCACTGGGTTAGCGCAGTGTTATGTATATTTTATATTTAATTAGAACCTGACTGGTTACAAAATTGAAACCAACGCTTCCTTTCATCATCCTTTGGGGTTACCTCCCACCTGAAACTTTTGGAAACCATCCCACTAGAGATGTATTTTTTGTGATGCCCCACCACCATAGATGCAACTCTGAGGTCTTTACCTGTAAAAAAAAAAAAAAAAATCTCTATCATCACCTGCAGAATTAGGAAACCTGAAATCCCATCCACTTTTATATTTTGATTACTTCTAATATAAAATATATAGCCTCAGACTATATATGTGGTTGGAAGAGGTAATCCTCAAAATCTTAGATGGATGCCCCTATGGTAGCACAAAAACTCCAATGAAGATATATCCAAACATCATTGAAATGAAAAGTGCAAAATGGTGATCCGGACACAGTATTCTAAATGAGGTCTAAATAAAAATCTTATAGGGGAAATAGGACCTCCTGCCGGGATCCCTCAATTAATGCACCCCAGAATTCTATTCACTTTCTCCACTGGCAAGCCACACTGGTTTCTCATTTTGCAATCTTCTGAAATAAGCACCCACAAACCTGTTTCCTCTGTAGTTCTGCCTAACACTGTACCCCAATACTGCACTATATCAGAGAATTATCACTACTGTCTCCTCAAAATAATAAAGATTTTCTCAAATCACAGAATGGGACATCTGCTGCAAGCCACGGTTGGAAGAATGTGGTTGAAATATGTAAGTAGACCCTACAAAGAAAAGCCTCCATTACAAATCTCACATCTTCCAACTGGCCCATCACTATGGACTTATTGACAATAGGAAAGCACAGAATGTAAGAGCTGTAGACACTAACAAAAAGTGTTAATATGTGCAAAAGAACTTCCTGACTTTTTTGGGCTCCCTTATGGATGGTGATGCCTGCATTCTGCTCCTGTGGTCAGTTTGGGCATTATTGTTGACAACAGATCTACAGGAAAGACTTTTGGTCCAAAATACTTATGCTTTTCATTGTTTTAACTTTGTCTCCACAAACAGTACTTTAATGAAAGTACTGATAGAAGTGCTAGTTGATACTTCTATTCATACACATGTGCCAAGGAATATGGATTGTGCAATTTATAGTTTGAGGTCTCCTACTAGATGGATCAGGTGAACTGTCTGTATTTTTTTTTAAGGCTGGCCTTTAGGATGGTATAAATCTAAACATCGTTTTTATTCCTTCTCTTTTAGTCCAGAGTCAACAAAATTCTAACAGTAAAAACTCTACCAATACACTTTGTGATCAGAAGTCAATGCAGTCAGGGTTCAGCTCACCTGGCTTTGAAAGGGCAGGAAAAACCTTTTGTGATCAAACTTCTCGTTGTGACTGTTAGGTCAGCAGGGCAGATAGCTTCCTCCAGTACTGATGCAGTCCTGTTTCCTGCAGGGCTAGTAGCACTTTGGCTTTTTACATTATAATCATGTTGAACCTAACATCACTTTATTATATACTGGTGACGTGCAATGCCACATTATTGTGTGAATACCAGAGATCATCCTCCAGATTTTTTCCTTTTATGTTTTTAAAGAGCATAAGTACATACACTGCAGGTTCATAACAGCAAAAGGACAACTATATGCAAAAAAATTCAACAAATGGCATTACAAGCGCTGGACAAAAATCTCTTAAAACTCCTCTATATCAGGGGTCTCCAACCCTCGGTCTGCGGCCCACTACCGGTCCGCAGCCTGTTTACAGGCGGGCCGCGAAGTCCACACAATCTGAGGTGAGGAGGGTGAGCAGAGAGATCACCGCTAACACTGCACTTCCGCCCACACAGCCCGGCCAGTATACTGTTGGAAGTGAAGTGAGGAGCAGAGAGATGACATCATCTCTCACCGCCCGCCCCACATCACCGCTGTTCTCTCTCATGCGGAACCCAGCACTCCACTGCACTGCCTCTGTGCTTAGTGACAATTTGCGTCTAGGAGGCAGGAGACAGTGGCATGTGCAATCAGCATCTGGTGGCATGTGGCTGTGTAAATCTGCATCTGGTGGCATGTGACTGTGGCAATCTGCATCTGGTGGCATGTGGCAATCTCCATCTGGTGGCATGTGGCAATCTGCATATGGTGGCATGTGGCAAGTGACTGTGGCAATCTGCATCTGGTGGCATGTGGCATTCTCCATCTGGTGGCATGTGGTAATCTCCATCTGGTGGCATGTTGCAATCTGTATATGGTGGCATGTGGCAAGTGACTGTGGCAATCTGCATCTGGTGGCAATCTGCATCTGGTGGCATGCGGAAATCTGCATCTGGTGGTATGTGACTGTGGCAATCTGCATCAGGTGGCATGTGGCAATCTGCATCGGGTGGCATGTGGCTGTGGCAATCTGCATCTGGTGGCAGGCGATGTGGAAAGTGGCAATCTGGTGATAGGCACCGTGGCAAGCTGCATCTGGTGGCAGATTCTGCATTATGGTGAGTTGAACTATTTCATTTTATATTACAATATAATTATAAAAATAATGTGCTTCAATAATCCTGACATCATATTAACCATGGTGTTGTGATGATTGAAGTGCAAACACCAGCCTTTTTCTGACAAATCAGGCGCAAAAAGAGGTATCATTACCCAGAACACCCCCCCCCCCCCCCCCGGACCTTGGCACAATTTTCATCCACAATGCCCGTCCCCGGTGCCAAAAAGGTTGGTGACCACTGCTCTATATGACAAAGCCTTAAAGCAGTAGTAAACCGCAAAATAGAACACAAAAAAAATCTTCTTCCTGCAAGTTAAGAGCATAATGTATAGATAAAACAACAACAGTCTCCTGCGCTCAAGGGTGATGTAATGGGTGATGTAATGGTGGTGGATGTAACACAGGATCTTGATAGTTCCAAATGGACACACCGCCTTGCTCTCCAAGGCTCAGGGGGAAACCCAAACACTGTAAGAAAAAGGAGAGAGGGCACACCAGCCTTGTGCGTTACCCAAGCTGTGTTTATTGATAAAGTAAAAGGAGATATACTCACAAACAAATCAATCATAAAAGCATATTGTGGTTCACAGTGGATGCAAAGCGACCAGGTTCCCAGCAAGCCGTAGGAACTTCCAGATGGCCCCTTGGGTAATGCGCAAGGCTGGGGCACCCTCTCTCCTTTTACTTAAGAGTATAATGTGCTAGTATGCAGCCCAAACTAGTATATTATGAAAGACTGAAAACGAAGCCCTCCAGTGGTGTGCTCTCACTGCTGACAGGGCTTCCATCTTCACCCGGTTTTCTGGGCTGCGGCTGTTTGAATGGCTGAGCCGCGATGACATCGCTCTTGCGCATGCACACGGGAGTCAAGTGAGGCCCAGAGCAAAAGGAAAAAAGAGAAAGTAGTGCAGGGCCGGGCATGACAGTGTGTAGAGGGGAGACAACAATGGGTTAAAGCAAGAAAGTTTGGAAAGAAGGGGATGGTACGGATTGGTAAATGAGCAGAGTGGGAGGGGCGTTGTTTATTTAAGGGGGAGGCGGGACTTCCGTCCGGAGCAGAGGCTGGGGCAGAAAGGAGGAAGCAGTTTCCACGCTGCTGACATTCCTCACCATGGCCGACATTGACCTCATCCTGGCCCAGCTGAGGGCGGCTACTACGGCCATGGGACAGGAGTGGTTTCACAGCTCTAGGACCAAGCATCGGGGTCAGCAGTGGGGGTCAGGTATCTCCACGGGCTTGGAGGGCTAGGCCTCCGGAGCATTTTTCACCGGGACCCTCCCCCAGAGCTTCACGCCGCATCAGGAGCCCCTCAAGGGACCCGTCAGGCCCCCCCGGTGAAGCGCCCATCTGCTTTCGCCAGTGGGGGTCCTGGTCAGAATCCTTGCCATCGGCGGAGCTCGGTGGACGGGGCTATGGGCCACCATCGCATCTCTCCCCCACCCGCTTGTTGCACAGGTCAGGAGCCAGCGGACTCCTCCCCCTCAGCGGTGCCTGATTCCTGACACAGTTCTAGACTCCGGCTGCGCCACATGGTGCTACGTTGAACATTTTTCAATATGCCGTCCACCTTCTGGGTGTCGACAATACTTTGGCTGACTCCTTATCTCGGTTTCAGTCGGACAAGTTCAGAGAGCTGGCTACGGCGGCAGAGAAGTAAGGGATTCCGTGTCCTGGATGGCTATAGGAGATTGCCTTGGAGTTGCCCCTGGATGGATCAGACGGTCAGTGAGTGAGTCCACATCAGCGGCCTACGCCAAGGTATGACAGGAATGGTTGAGGATGGTTCGGCAAGCTGGGGTGGAGTAGGACAGTTCGGAGGTGAGGCTGCCGGTTCTTTATTTCGTTTCCAGGACACGGAGCGAGGGGGTTCGCTGTCTGCCATCGAGCAGAAACTGGCTGGCTTGGCCTTTTTCTTCAAACTACGGGGCATGGCAGATTTTTGGGTCCAACAAGCTGTTAAGGGGTATCGGAAGCTACACAAGCACAAGGATACTAGGCGGCCCATATCCTTTTTGAATTTAGAGGCCATTTTTGGTCAACTGGGGTCTTTGTGTGCCTCAAGTTATGAGGTCTCCCTATTTGAGGCAGCGTTTTCTTTAGCCTTTTTTGGATTGGGGAATTGGTCAGCCCCTCTAAGTGGGTTTGGCAGTGGGTTTATGGCACAGGACATGATTTGTAGTGATGGCAGGGTTCTGTTATTGCTGCGCAGGTCAAAGACGGACCAGGGGGGAAAAGGGAGTGTGTGTGCAGCTGTTTCCACTGCCTGGTTCCCCAGTTTGCCCTGTGGGGGCAGTAAGGGAGTTCTTGGCAGTTGTGATGTGCAGCTGACCGATACGAACGTCCTGTTTCAGTGGAAGCACGGGCCATTGACAGAGGGATCACAGGAGACCATCCATGAGGACTACCTATGATGTTCCATATTGCCTGTCACCCCTGTAGGGGTATAAGGAGTTGGTGAGTGGGGAGCCATAGGAGGAGCACAGAAGTCACCGTTCAATTTGAGCACAAGAGTCACCAGGCTGAACTTTTTTGAAAAAAAAATTTTTTGCCATTTTTTGGAGCTTCACTTATTTTCTTTTTATTTTTTTGACACTTTTAATATTTTCTGTTATATTTTATATTTTATATTTTTTGTTGGATGATTTCAATTTTTGGATATCTACATGCTGGACTTGATATGATGCACACTTTTGAATAGACTGGCACAATTTTGCATATATGTTTAGCACTGTATATGACTTTATACCACTGAGTTTCACACTTTGTTATTAATAGTTTTATGGTATAATTGATCATTAACTATCAGCAGTGATTGATTTGATTGGACACAGCCACACGTTATAGGGGGTTATCACATAGTGTAAATCATTTTAGTGGTTTGGTAGCACTGTTGATGTACAAATAGATATATTTACCCCCCAGTTAGGGAGCGCCATTCACCCCATTTTTAGTCTCTTTATAGTGCTCTGCTACACAGCATACAGAGACAGGCACTCTGCCTATCTCTGTGCATTAACTTAGAGTTGGCCAGTAGTCAACTATCATGTATATAAAAAAATGTACTCAAGAGATAAAACTATAATTCCACCACTTTGCAAAATCCTGGTTCTGCTGCATCTTGAGTATGCTGTTCTGTTGGGCACCAATCCTCAGGAAAGATGTCCCTAAAGTAAACAGTGTTCAGAGAAAAGCAACAACATTTAGTAAGGGGGATCTAAGTTATTAGGAACTAGATTAAGGCTTACCTGTAGGTCCAAGAAATATCTCCTAAACCTAAACGGTTTAGGAGATATTTGCAAAAAGATAGGCACCGCTGTCTACGGAGCACGCGCCATAGACATCGGCGCACAGGCGCACTGAGCATGCCGCTGCTAACGGTGATATGCCGTTAGTGGTGGTTCCCGGGCGCATGCGCGGGAGTGACGTCATCGCGGCTTTGGCCAATCACAGCGCCGGAGCCACGATCCCCGGAAAGAAGATGGACGCTCCGTAGCAGAGGGGACAGCGGTGACATTGCAGGTTCCTGTGTCAGGTAAGTGACACATAATGGGCTACTATGCGATGCATAGTAGCCCATTATGTAGTAGCCCATTATGCTTTACCTTTGCAGGGAAACAAAGAGGAAGTAAACCCATCAGGGTTTACTTCATCTTTAAGAGAGGATATGATCGCAAATTAAATGTGTATCAAGGGAGATTGGAAATAAACCATTTATCCTAAAGACTCAGGAAGAATACATGTGGCTACAACCTGAAGTTGGATGAGGAGTAAAGTTTAAAGTTTTTAAATTGAAAGCTGTATTATTCCCAAAATCAAAAATGCAATATATTGCAGCTTACAAATCCTTAAATATGGGGGCTGCATACGTTTCTTTTTTTTACTTTGTTTTTAGCTTGTGATCCTATCTGTTACCCACTTCCTGTATTGAGGGGTCTCCTCTCCACTCGAGGAGGAATGGTGACTTTAGGACAGCAGCATTCTCACTCTAGGAAGAGAGTAGAGTTAGCGGTACTAGGAGATAAATAGACTTGACTAACAAATTAAAGCCGAGCTCCAGCTAACACTGTTACAGCAACAGTTGTTCCTTCTTTTGGGATAAAAGATTTACATAAATGAATAAAAACTGTTTATTGTAAGCAGTGCACCCCTGTCAGCGTTAAATAGTTTGTCGCCACCCTCTAACTGCCAGTATTACCGGGCAGCTTGGTCTGGTAAAGGAAGTTGAAAGACAACAGACTTCCTGGCAGAATCACCAGGTGAAAATAAAGAAACAAAAGCCTAAAAAAGAAAACGAATGCAGCGCCCACATCTAAGAATGGGTAAGCTTCAATGTGTTACATTATTGTGTTTGGAGTTAATACCAATTTATTTTTATATTGACGTAAGGGGTTCTTCATTGTCAGAACAGTAAAAAGTGGAACTCCTTTTCCGCTGAAAGTGTAGCTAACTTCAAAAAGCTTCTGGATGAGAGTCTTAGTGAACAAAATATACAGGGTATGGAAATCTGTAGTAAAATGTACACACACACGCACACATAAATATACAGGTTGAATGGGATAGAGCTGTGTATTTATTCAGCCTTACCAACTACATAACTATGACCGGCTGAACACAATTATAAACTCTTTAGCAGGTTCTTGTATATGACTGGGGTTCGACTTTACACTTAAGTTTATTATATGCTGTTATAAATTGCAGCAAGGTCATCTCCTTTGTGCTAGTTATGTTCTACTATGCTTTTGACATTTTGTATACATTCATATATACACACAATTGTCAGAAGGGCATTGGCACACTACCAGCACAGAGAGATAACCTCAGTGTGACTCATGGTGGCTATTCATAAGATTGAGGCACACAGTGAACTTGGTGCTAGAAAGAACAAAAGCGATAATTGATTGCCAGTTAATTTATTTTAAAACATTCTCATTTAAATTTGTGATACTAAAAAAAAAAAAAATTATCACGGGGGTTACCATAGTTACATAGTCAGGTTGAGAAAAGACACAAGTCCATATAGTTTAACCAATAAAAGGAGAGAAAAAAAATCATACAATCCCATATACACAATCCTATATACACAATCCTATACCCACAGTTGATCCAGAGGAAGGCAAAAAAAAAAAAAACACAGCAAAGCAATGATACAAATTGCTCAGCAGGGAAAAAAATTCCTTCCTGATCCCCCGAGCGGCAATCGGATATTCTCTGGATCAACTTTACCTACAATAGTTAGTAGCCAGTTATATTATGTACATTTAGGAAAGAATCCAGGACTTTTTAAAAGCAATCTACTGAACTGACCAGAACCAGCTCTTGAGGGAGTCTATTCCACATTTTCACAGCTCTTACTGTGAAGAAACCTTTCCGTATTTGGAAATTACCTTTCTTTTCCTCTATGTAAAGAGTGCCCCCTTGTTCTCTGTGATGATTCACATTCAGTTCCTCTAATCTTTCCTCATAGCTGAGTAGTTCTCTGCACTTTCTCCAGTTCCCGGATATCCTTTTTGAGAACCGATGCCCAACTCAGATGAGGTCTTACTAATGATTTGTACAGGAGCAAAATTATATCTTTTCTCTCTGGAGTCCATACCTCTCTTAATACAAGAAAGGACTTTGCTCGGGCTTCCATAGTTCTTTTCCATACATACTGAAAGGTCGGTACACCCATAACTGATATTTAAAGGGAACCTGTGCAGGGAAAAGCACCTTAAAGCCACCCAACTGCTTCTTTTAGTTTCCCTGTTGATCCATTCACTGTCAGGCACAAGGAGAAGACGTACTATTGTGAACACCAAGTTGACCCTAGTCAGAGCGCAGCCAGTTGCCAACAAAGCACCAGCACTGGGAACCCACACCAAAGATTAGGGATGTTGCTCCAGGCTCCTGTTTGTCCAAGTCCGGTAACTCACACTAAAGATTGCAGGCTAGGAGAGAGTTAATTTCCGCTCAGTAGATGCAAGCATGAAAAACAAAACCCAATGGTTTCTGTAGTAAAAGCAGCCTTAACTCAGACTCTATCCAGGCCGCTCCCTCCAATGCGTTCTGCCCCACCCATGGATCTAGTCAAGAAGGTGATTTACAGACCCCCTATAGTAATTTTTCTCTGCACCTGGGACGTTACATTTTTCAAAGCACCAGCACTGTCATGTGGGAAGAAGGTGAGTTAGTTGCATGCTCTCCATACCCAGAAGTAGCAGGTATTTTTGTTTGCTCCGACCAGAAAAAGGAAAGTCGTTGAGTATAGGCTTCAGGGTCAGAAAAGTGAACCAATTACTTTGTTCTGCATTGGCAAAGAACAGGTTCATTTCAAGGCCATTTAGCCCCGCGGCATGAGATTCCAGTGCTTTTGTGC